>NC_050069.1:193095100-193196716 GCF_009764565.3 Dermochelys coriacea | reverse complement strand
CTGAATTCCATTAGCATTGGAGGCAGGAGGTATTTACCTACTCTAGCCCTTGCTTGCTGTAGCATGGATCATCTACCTTTCATGTAATTGGGGAGGAGAGGAGAAATGCCTGCCAATTATTTCATGGTGACCAGGCTTGCAGTGGGGATTGGAGCGCACAGGGAGGGTGGAGTAGTATACAGTGGAAGAAGCCTAACCTTTCCCACCTACAGACAATAGGGAGAAACCTTGAGGTCCCCTCTGACCCCATTTAGTGATGAATGGGACAAAGAAAGAGAGGAAAAGTCCAACTCTGCAAAAAGGAGGAAAGTGGAAATGCCCCCTGCAGGTGCTAGAGATGGGGATAAGTATGCTTTCCTCAATTAAAGACAATGGGTGTGGGTAGTAAACCACTGCCTTCCTCTCCCCGCAGGAGAGGTATGTAGATAGAGAGCCCCTTTTGTTGGAGCTTATTTGAAATGGATGATCACAGGGCCTTGCTCATGGGCCTCCATACTTCTGGACCAGCATCTAGAATTCTGGATATTTCTCTGAACCCCAAACCATTAGAAGTCTTCATATTTAAATTATAATAATAATTAATAATAACCTACCTTAACTATAGCTCACACATTAGAATCCTGTCTTCTTTGAAGAATTGTCCCTGGAGAGGGGAGAAAGGAATGAGGGTAAGGTGTGTAACAGGATTTTAAAATCTATCTCCATGGTATCTTAGTCACATATCATGCTGAGAAATTGATATGCAGCACTTTTAATGAGCATGTGTTGTTCATCTTGCTACTTAAGTTCTTGTCAGTCAAGCAGGACTGCTGTTTAGTTGACCTGATTATGTGGAGATGACCTCCTTCCTGTCCCCATTAAGCTCAACGGGCTGCTTGATCTAGTTTGCTTAAACTTATCAAGTGAGGTGCTCCTGGCTAGATCTGTTTCAGGCAAAATTTGAAACAGAAAACAATTAGAAAAATAACCATGCATTTGAAGGAGAAAACAGGCCCATCATGGCAGGCTTTGTGTTAACCTTGGGAACTAAAAGACTGTTGATAGGTTGGGTTCCCTTGTGCTGTCCTGTGATTCTGCAAACACAGTGGTACTTTGGTGTTCAGCAATTATCAGTGTGTTCAACCCCCTACTGAATATGCACAGATTGAATGGAAACAACATAAAAGCTATTGATATTGGCCTGAAAATGTAATTAACTCAACGTTCTACATCTACAAATGTCAGTAAACCATATGCCAATGTGTGGGAAAAGATGCAGGCTTGGTTTCACCATGAAATCAGGGAAATGATTAGACCTGACAACCTTTTTCTGTTGTTTGGAATGTTAAGTTCATGCATTTGAA
The DNA here is from genome assembly GCF_009764565.3 of Dermochelys coriacea. Lineage (NCBI taxonomy): Eukaryota > Metazoa > Chordata > Testudines > Dermochelyidae > Dermochelys > Dermochelys coriacea. The sequence goes on along the minus strand of NC_050069.1, from coordinate 193,195,373 downwards.
CATATTGGAGATATGGGATACCACCAACAAAGTATTTTACTGAAAGAGTTATTCCTGATGTGTATCCAAAAGTTTGCAAGAAAATAAATGAGGAAAAAAAATTAATTTACCACAGATATTTGGACTTCTGTAAGAACCCAGAAAAGATAGTATTTTCTGGACAGTGGATAAGATGCAACTAAAATGAATTGTTCTTCTACACAGGGAATCTTCTGAAGGAAGCCATGTAGGTTCCAAAACAAGACTGGCTTAAAAAATGCTGCAGACACAGATAATTATACCATTTTATGTGCAGATGATGGTCTGTGATACCGCTGATAATATGTGCAAGACATTTTGGAAAGCAGAATTTTCCACTGTTGACTGGTTTTCCTTCATTCAGTGCAGTTATGCATACACGATGGGTTTTCCAGCAAATGAGTTGTCTGATTATGCTTGTTGTTAGGAAGAATAATTGTGAGCCATTTCAAGCACTTTAGGGCAATGACTTCACAGTTACATATTCTGCAAAAAGATCTTGGCCTCTCAGAGGTGCAGTTGATTCAAGGCGTAAGTACATGTTGGCTCTCTCCATTTCTACATTAGCACATTTATTAGAACAAAGGCAGGCAATGAGTCTGGGCTGTACAGAGGCACAGAGACTGTATTTTGCAAAGATAAAGTAACTAGCCTAGTCAGTGGCTTTTAGCAGAAAATGTTTTCTTGCTTGCGTTTAAAACAGATTGGAAGACAGCATAATAGTTTCAACTTGCATAGACTTTCTAGTGTTATATTTGTATAGATTGTTAGTACCAAATACGTTGGTATTTTTAGTAACCTCAATGAAGTGGCAAATGTAATACTTGTCTTTCATTTACGGATCTATTCATTATTTGGCTTCAGCCAAATAACCTTCCACTTATTTGGTATTCATTTGTGCACCAACTTTCAACTCTCAATACACCCTGTATGGTAAAGGGTCAGCCTAGTATTACATTTGCCACTTCATTGAGGTTACTAAAAATACCAACATATTTGGTACTAACAATCTATACAAATATAACACCAGAAAGTCTATGCAAGTTGAAACTATTATGCTGTCTTCCAATCTGTTTTAAACGCAAGCAAGAAAACATTTTCTGCTAAAAGCCACTGACTAGGCTAGTTACTTTATCTTTGCAAAATACAGTCTCTGTGCCTCTGTACAGCCCAGACTCATTGCCTGCCTTTGTTCTAATAAATGTGCTAATGTAGAAATGGAGAGAGCCAACATGTACTTACACCTTGAATCAACTGCACCTTTGAGAGGCCAAGATCTTTTTGCAGAATATGTAACTGTGAAGTCATTGCACTAAAGTGCTTGAAATAGCTCACAATTATTCTCATGAAAGGATTAGGTAGGCCTATGCAAGGTGGGCTGGCAAGCCTGGAGCTAAAATAGCCCTGATTACAGGATGAGTCGCACCTGGATTGAATCACACGCTTTCAGGCTTAAGAAGAGCAGGAAATTGCAGTAAAAGGGGGTAGCCTGTGGTACTGCAACTGTGCCTGTAGATGCTGTAGGGAGCAAGAAGGCTTCTGTAGGGGCCCTGATTCCCAGCAGGGCAAAAACAGAAATGGCAGGAGAGCGGAAGAAAACTCTCCAGGCAGGGAGGCCTGGGAGAGAGTCTGTAAAGGCCAGCTGGGATGAAGACTTGGGTGAGTTTGTGCTGTGTGTTGTTTTGGGATTAATTTGGGGAGAAAGATGCTGAATTAGAGTTGGTGGGGTCTAGAGGGACAGTTTATAAAAGAGGACTAAAGAAATGTGATTCTTTGTGGGGCTTGTTTGAATGACCTATGCACTCTTAAAGGGCCCTGAAGAGTGGGAGAAACAGAGCAGGGCCCTCCAGAGTGACCTGTGGCTATGAGGAGGCATTCAAGAGGTGGCTGCGCAATATTAGTCTGTAATAGCATGCAAAGATAAACATCTCCATATATTTGGCCTCACCCTACCTATGATGTAGCTTTTCAAAATACAATAGTAGAAAATACCACTGCCTTGTGAGAGACATGAGCTCTCTGCTTCTGCAGGGGTGTAGTGAGCAAGCACTCCAACACAGCCTTGGCAACGGAGATGATCAGTCTTAATTAAGAATTGGCTGCCAAGAGAAGCGATCTGGGAAGATGACTTGGATGCCAGAGAGAGTCTGTTTGGTGAACAGCTAGTGAAGGAAAGGTCCTTGGGAGGCATTCTTAGCTCTTTAAAAGAGGTGTAATTCACAATAACAAAGGTGGTTGGGGTTGGCCGAAGGAGAGCTCGTTCACTTGCCCTCTGCAGCCTAATCTCTTAGGGATGGTCATGGACTGGTCGAAGGATTAGAGGCGTTTAACCACAGTCTGCCGAGTGTCCCAAGTCCCAGTGCATGCAGAATTTTATTTTCTTGTCGTCAGCCTCTGGACTTCAATTTGTGTATGGTGTTTGGCTGCAAAGAAGTGCTGCTGGTGTTCTAGGCTGTATAAAAGAGCTGTGATGTCGTGTATATATGGGACTGTAGTGCAACTGAAGTCCAAAAAAACGTTAACTTCTGAGGTTTTTATTGAAATCTTAACTTCAAGATGGTACTCTGGGAAAATAATTTAATCTGAAGATTTATTATAATGTCACACTTAGTGGGAGCTTGATTCTTTTTCACATCACCAGACTTGTAGCTGCTACACAAAACCTACACTGTAGAAACTGTTTAGAAGAAAATAACGTAAAGCTTTTAAATAAAAACTTGGTTCCTCTCTGCACCAATACAACAAATAAACTTGTTAATTCCTCAAGTAGTGAAATGATGCTAGTCAGAAAGGGAAAATGCTTTGGAGAACTAGCTGAGACATTGTCTAGAAATACAGTCCCCATTTATCAGAGTGGTGCAAAGCCTTGAGGTCCTGTTTGACTATTCACTAAGCTTGGATGACCGCGTAGGATCAGTATCAAAAAATTCCTGCTTTCATCCCTAACTTTCTAGGATGATTCATCTTTTCCTCTTGGACATTGCCCTCTCTACGGTGATCCAGGCATTTGTCATGTCAAGGCTGGATTACTGTAATTCACTGTGTTTGAAGGTGAATGTGAAGACCTCCACAAAATACAGCTGCCCACCTCCTTCAACAGTCTAGGCCATGGGGTTGACAACCTTCGGCACGTTGCCCATCAGGGTATTCCGCTGGTGGGCCGCAAGACGTTTTGTTTACGTTGACCATTCATAGGCACGGCCCCCTGCAGCTCCCTGTGGCCGCGGTTTGCTGTTCCCGGCCAATGGAAACTGTGTGGAAAGCCACCCGGGACGTGATGGCTGCCGCTTCCCACAGCTCCCATTGGCCGTTGGAAGCAGCGAACAGTGGCCGCTAGGAGCGGTGGGGGGCCATGCCTACAGACAGTCAACGTAAACAAAATGTGTTGCGGCCCGCCCAGCGGGTTATCCTGATGGGCCATGTGCCGAAGGTTGCTGACCCCTGGTCTAGGCCATTATGAACATTGGGCCTGATGTGTTCACATCCCTCTACTGGCTCCCACTGAGCTTCTAATACCAGTTTAAGGCTTTGGTCCTAATCTTCAAAGCAATTAATGGATCAAGCACCCCTCCCCCCCCCCAGCTACATTTAAAGACCGTATTTTTAACTATGAACCACTTGGACAGTTGCACTCCCCTGGAACAGTGAAGATCACTGGATGAAGTGGACCAGGATGAAGCATTCGAGAGCTGAGGACAAAGCACTCTTGATTCAGGGGATCCAATTTTTGGGAGAAACTTCCAGCAGAGATTGGTGGATCCAGAATCCTGACTGTCTGTCTTTACGAAATGCTGCAAAACCTTCCTCGTAAGAAAGGCCTTTCCAGTCTAAGAGCACTCACAATATTGATACTCCTTGAGCCGCAGCCCCCTCACCATGTAAAATTTGTGGGGAGAATCAAAGCTCCTCTCCCAAATGGGTGGGTTGGTTTGTTTTTGTTTGTTCGTTTGTTTTGTTTTAAATCCTAAAAATGGAGACGTGCCAAAGCCTCCATTAAGTCAATTAAGGACTTTGTTCTTGCTATTGGTTTTATGTGGAAGGTATTCATACTATGGTGATGGGCAGTGGAATAAAAATCTGAGAGACTATGGTACTAATGATGAAGTCTCTGGAACTGAGGTAAAAGGGGCTTAAATCCCACAACTATAAGGATGGCATCTTCCAAAGATCTTGAAAAATCCCCTTCCTTTACTTTAATGTTTATTATGGTGGTATGTAGTGACGCCAGCCAAGTGGAGCTCCATTGTTTTATGTGCTATACAAACACACAGTCCAAGACAGTTCCTCCCATAAGCTCTTACAGTTTAAATGCAAAAGACTGATAAAGGGTGGGAGAAAAGTAATATTATCCACATTTTACAGATGGGGAACTGAGACACAAATTAAATAACTTGCCCCAATTATCAAGTGGTTGGTAGCAGTAGTGGTACTTAAATCCTGATCTGAGTTCCTATCCAGTGCCTTAATCACAAGGTATTTCCTCTTGTCACTGAGCATGTCCTCTGTTACAGTGAAAAGGAAGCACTTGTGAAGAGAAATATGGCTAATACACTTCTTACCAGTAAGATGCAAGAGTCCTGGGTTCTAGCCCCACTTCTGCTACTGGCCTACTGGATGACTTTTTGGTCAGGTCATTTAGTCCCTCTGTGCCTCAGTTTTCTATCTATAAAATGGGGATAGTGATACTTGCTTCCTTTGTGAAGTGCATTGAGATCTATGGATGAAAATTGCTATGTGAGAGCTAGATGGTTATTTATGAAGTGATGTAATTTTTTTTTCCTGAAATTGCTACTGCCACAGCTGTAAATTTTTTTTTTAAGTTTAGTGTGTTGAAGAAGCAAATGAAAAGCTAGATCAATAAGGAAATAGGCAATCTGAGTATGTGACAATTTTTTTTCTAAGTCCAGAAAGCAAAAAAAACTCAAAATGATTTTGAGGGACCTGATTCTGATCCTGCCTCTGAAGTGAATGGTAACATTTCAATTGACTTAACTGAGAGCAAGCACAGCCCCCAGCTTGCAGCTTTTACGCAAAGCTCAGGCATCAGCTTTGGTTACCAGTATACAGTACATTGAAGTATGAATTGGCTCATAGCTATGACAGTTCTGACATATCCCTCCTTTGCTGATCCTCAGAGGTTGGGGATGAAGGGAAAGGAGGCACTACTCATGTCATCAACCCCAATCATTCAAACTAGTGAATCAGGCCCCTCCAAATCATGTATATTTTTAAAAATAATACATTTTGGGGGTTTTATTTGCCTTCTGGATTTTGAGCCCTTGGAGTTTATAAGCTCTCCTCTGTAACCACGAGTGCTAAAAATGTTTTTCTTTAAATGGAAGCCAAGATTCTCAATCACATGACTCCAGAAGCTGGGGCTTGAAGAAAGTACCAAATATGATGATTGGCAACCCTGAACTGCTCCTAAGCCCAGTCCAACCCATCATTGCAGCTCAGTGACTCTGATCCTCAGAGCATCAGTAGGGAAAAGTGGAGAGGATTACAGGATAATGGCTTATTCTGTAATAGCTGCAGCCTGGCAGCTTGCTGTCTTTATAGCATAAACCTTTTGGCAATACTGTGTTTTTAGTACAACCCTATTTTATACTATTGTTTAAAGTCCAGCCCCAGAAGAGCTATTTATCTATACAATAAGAATCCAGGATTGTCACTCTGTTGCCTAGAATGTCTGTACAGTCAGTACAAAGTGATGGAAACAGCTATATGCATGATTGAGAGCTCTTTGTTTAGAATATCACCAGGTTCAAACATTTCAGTTTTGAAGTTCTCTGCCTTTTTGATTTTATGAATTACACCTGTACAGGTACAGTAAGGCATGTGTCTGTGCCATGCTAAGAGTCCTAGACCTTTGTGACATCAGAGGCAACTCAGCCACTCACCACTTTTATGCTACAGATAATTTGCATGCAACACTTTCATTGGTTGTATGAGAGAGACTGCACAAAGGGTGGATTACTTGGCCAGCTGCCATACCCCTGCGACAGCACAGGCTTTCAGCTGTTATGTTTAAAAATATGAAACCTTTAAATATGTTTCTGTTCATTTTACTATGTCAGAAATATCTTCAGTTAACACACGATATATTTTGTATTAGGATACCTTGCAGTGGAGAGAACAAAACACTAAATCACTGGCCTCCTAGGTGGCTATGTAAAACTATGCCCCTAGGCTGGCTTCAATACAAAGATGTGAAATCAAATTATTTGACAAGTCTCTAACTGGCCCACTGGGAAGGCAGCTCATTTTCACATTTTTTTGTTCTCAATACCCAGAGATGCAGAGTCCATCAGCATGGTTGCTTACCTGTACAAAAATTAAATTAGAGGAAAGGAAGAGTTACATTAAAAGTAAGTTGACTTGAAAGAGAAAGGAATAGGTGAGTGACATTTTGCTCACAAGGTGGCAGTAGATCCTATCAGTGCTACCTTCCTTTTAAAGCTTAACAGTAAACCTCCACCTAAATCCATTAATCTAACCATGTGTATAAATTTTTCCCCGGGTGGGCCTATGGCCTTTCTCATGTGCCATTAAACCTTTGTTTCCTTTTTAAACAGCTCTTGGATCTTGAAGAAAGAAGGGAAAATTAGGAGTTACTTCAAGAAGGGGGCCAGCTGCTTGCATGCTAATTAGGGGGAACATCTTAGCATGATGCAAAGGCAGGATAAGGTGAAATTCCTATTACTGTGAATGGCAGCTGTGCTGCTAATTGTTTCCCGTAGCTGTGAGGCAGTAATATGTTGCACTGACAATTAGCAGTTTAATGTTCTCTCATTTGATCTTTATTAAATTGTTACCCTAGAAACTGCACTACCATAAGATACTTTGTCTCTAAGCTTCACAACACATTGCTTAACACCTCCCTCCTCTCCAAAAACACAGGTACATTTTAAAAATGAATTGTTCCATTTTCTTCATACTCATTGTGTTTTATAGATGAGGTACTCTTCCATCAGTCGGTCAGTCAGCCAGAGCTACAAAGGATGTGCACTATTGGATATACTGTATCTTGTATGTTAATTACACTGAGCACAGCTGTAGTTCAGTTTGCGATTTTATGACTTCCTGTACTATGCTAACCCCCATCTTGTTGCCTTTAACAAACCCTCCTCACTTCAATGGAAGGAGGAGGAAGAGGAGGGTAAAATGGCTTTTAGCTGTAGGTAGCTTGCAGTATTATTAAATACTGTGCTGTTAGCCTAAACCTTCCATAGCAGCTCTAATAGCTACATATGAAGTTGGCTCAGTAGCATCTTAGGCAATAATTCTTTCTAGTTTTTAATATTGTAAACTTTCCATTTCTGCACTGGCAGGTGACTAGATTTGTAGTAGTGGTGCCTTCCAATCTTCTTTCTCACCATTTTTCCCCCTTCTAGCATTTAGGGCTAGAGTCCTGGCCTTTTGCAGCCACCTAGGCTGAGGGTGAGGCTTCCCCCTCATCCCTTTTCCATCAGAGGGCTTGGGGGGGGGGGGGAAACTGTTTGGATTGAAATGCAGTGCCCAGGAGAGCATAGAAGCTGAGCTCCAGATGCTTCCCTCAGCAGTGATTGAGTGACACATAGATGGGGAGTAGATGGAGCCATTGCTCCTTTTTTCCCCTCCCCCACCTATGCATGGGTGAATGGAGCTGACTGGCTGTGCAAGGGGCAGAATGCTGTACCCTATACAGCAGTGTCACAAAGCATTCCCTTCTCCATCCTATGCAACCTCTCTGAAGCACAATGTCTTTTGGTACTCCCCTGGGGCAGTCTGTCTACATACTACTCCTTCCATCCGGCGGTGTGCTAGAAGCACTATCTAGCCATCAATCTATTCACGAAGGGTGGTACCCTACGAAGTGCTGAGTGCCATCAGCTCCCACTGAAGTCAATGGCACCTTACAGGACTGGACCTTTACACAGCACATTTCTGTAGTACATTTGAAGAAGAGTATACTGGCTAGGGGGAAGGGAGAAGTGTGAGTGCATTTACAGGGGTTTGTTTTAACATTCGGTTGTTAGCACTCTGGGGCATAGTGAAAATCTCCTTGCTCCTCAGACTACTTGATTCAGTGTTGATTTCCTTTCTGTGGTTAAAGCAGTCAGGCAGTCACTTCCTCATGTATCCACCACAGCCATCTCACTAACTGGTTTATTCTGAAACAGCTGTGGTCAAAATTAAATGCATCACTTAAAAACGCTCCCATCTGAATACAAGATAGGCTGAGGGAGGGAAAGCAGGAGCTCCTATGATAGCACCAACCCTGAAATCAAGAGTCTGTTCCTAGCAGTGGGGCAAGGGGTGAGTGTGACAGACTATACCCTTATGTTCAGCACTCTTACAAAACTAAAATTTTGTATAAAGTATGCCTTGTGAGGTATCATTTGAAAACGCATAATTCACTGATCATTATTGTCCTGATACATACAACATTGCCAAGCATTTTAAGTTTATAAAATTCTACTGTATGATGTTACTAAGACACATTCCACATCTGGGCAAGCATCCCAAACCAGTTCCTCAGGGACAAAAGGCTAGTCAGCACCTCAGCCAGGTGTCAGCATAATCAAATGAACCTTGTTAAGCAGCCATTATTTGGCAGCAAGAAGGGTGCGCGTGAGAAATTTACAGCTTTGCAGACAGACTTGCTGTCGCCTGAACCCCAGCTGGAGATGATTCTCAGATAAAAGAAATGCTATAAGAAGGAAGAACAGAGGACACAAATCATCTCTCTCCCCTCATCTTTACTTACAGCATCAACAATGTTTGAAAGACAAAAGAGGCATTATTGAACTGGGGAAGTGGTCCTTGCTGAAAGATCCAGCCAGACTGCTGTAAACGTGATGAGAAATCTTTACTTTGCATTCACTTAACTTTATCCTCACGCACAATTATTTCAAATTTTATGACCATCTATACCTCCAGACCAGTGACACTGCTATAGGCACCCGCATGGCCCCACAATATGCCAACATTTTTATGGCTGACCTGGAACAACGCTTCCTCAGCTCTCGTCCACTCACACCCCTTCTCTACCTACGCTACATTGATTACATCTTCTTCATCTGGACCCATGGGAAGGAAACCCTGGAAGAATTCCACCACAATTTCAACAGCTTCCACCCCACCATCAACCTCAGCCTTGACATATCTACATGGGAGGTCCACTTCCTAGAAACCATGGCGCAAATATGCGACGGTCATGTTAACACCATCCTATACCAAAGACCCACCGACCGCTGTGCCTACCTTCATGCCTCCAGCTTCCATTCCGGACACACCACACGATTCATTGTTTACAGCCAAGCACTCGGGTACAACCGAATTTGTTCCAACCCCTCAGACAGAGACCAACACCTACAAGGTCTTCGCCAAGCATTCAAAACTACGATACCCACACAAGGAAATAAGGAAACAGATCAACAGAGCCAGACATGTACCCAGAAGCCTCCTGCTGCAAGACAAACCCAAGAAAGAAACCAACAAAACTCCCCTGGCCATCACATACAGTCCTCGGCTAAAATCTCTCTAGCACATCATCAGTGATCTACAACCCATCCTGGACAACAATCCCTCACTTTCACAGATCTTGGAAGGCAGGTCAGTCCTCGCCCACAGACAGGCCGCCAACCTGAAGCATACCAGCAACTACACACTGCACCATAATAACTCTAACTCAGGAACCAATCCATGCAACAAACCTCGATGCCAACTCTGCCCACATATCTACACCAGCGACACCATCACAGGACCTAACCAGATCAGCCACACCATCACCGGTTCATTCACCTGCACGTCCACCAATGTAATATACACCATCATGTGCCAGCAATGCCCCTCTGCTATGTACATCTGCCAAACTGGACAGTCCCTACAAAAAAGGATAACTGGACACAAATCGGATATTAGGAATGGCAATATGCAAAAACCTGTAGGAGAACACTTCCCTTCAATCTCCCTGGACACACAATAGCAGATTTAAAGGTAACCATCCTGAGCAAAAAAACTTCAGGACCAGACTTCAAAGAGAAACTGCCGAGCTTCAGTTCATTTGCAAATTTGACACCATCAGCTCAGGATTAAACAAAGACTGTGAATGGTTAGCCAACTATAAAAGCAGTTTGTTCTCCCTTGGTGTTGCACCTCAATTGCTAGAAGAGGGCCTCATCCTCCCTGACTGAACTAACTTCATTATCCCTAGCCTGATTCTTGCTTGCATATTTTTACCTGCCTCTGGAAATTTCCACTACATGCATCTAATGAATCTGTATTCACCCATGAAAGCTTATGCTCCTATACATCTGTTAGTCTATAAGGTGCCACAGGACACTTTGCCACTTTTACAGATCCAGACTAACATGGTTACCCCTCTGATACCTGATAAGTTAAGTATTAGTTTGCATTTTACCTTTCTATTTCTTTGCAACCAATTCTTTTATGCCCAATTACTTGTAATCACTTACCATCTATCTTTCTGTGGTTTTAATAAACTTGTTTTATCTAAACCAGTGTGTTTGCATTGAAGTGATGGGAGACCTCTATTTGAGATAACAGGGTTTGTGCATATCATTTTCTATTCATGAAATGACAGACTTTCTAAGAGCTTGTACTGCACAGCAGGAAAGAGCTGGGCAGTACAAGACGCACATTTCGGGGGACAAACTGGACTGAGAAATTGCTGGTGTCACTGCAATATAATTCAGGAGAAACATGCTAGAGCACTCATCATTCAGCTGGGAGTGATTTGCATGCTAGTGAACAGGCCAGATGTAGCTGCTCACACAGCAAAGCAGTGTAAAAGGCACCCCAGGGTGGAGAATGGAAGGGACACAGCTGTTCTACAGTCCAGATTGTACCCTGGGGAATGTCCCAGTGGCACAGCGAGCAGACTATATGCGCAGCTAGTTGTTTTGAATGAAGGTTATATTTTAAGCACTGGAATAGTGATTTTTTTTTTTTAAGTGAGTCTCAAGTGTGGTAGCTGGAAACAGTTTAAAAAAAGGGTTACAGTTTGTTTTCTGTTCCCTTATTTTGGGTAAGGGAAATTAGAAACAGCAAAGCAGTGTAAAAGGCACCCCAAGTTGGAGAATTAAGGGGACACAACTATTCAACAGTCCTGATTGTAGCCTGAGGAATATCACAGTGCGCTCTAGCCTAGACTCCTGGTTCCTGTATCCATAGATGAGCTGGAGGGGACACCAAGTTTCAAATATGTCCACTTCTCTACCTGGAGCCTCCTGCATCCCTTCAGATCCCCTGGGTATCAACAGACTGTATGCTACAATTTGGACTAGATATTCTTGTCTGCCAATTGACTTTTTTGCTTCAACTTTCTCCTGTCACTCACTCCCCAAATCCTGCCTGATGCCAGCCTCACTGTCCCTTCTCTGTGCTGTGCTGCACTGCATCCTTTCATCCTCCTCCTCTTTCCTAGTACCAGTGGGAGAAAAAGCCTTCATGTAAAGGAGAGGAGGCCAGCCTTCAAGAATGTTCACCAGCAGCAGCTTGTGTTGTGTCTACCCAGCACTGTCACCACCACCCCTTAGGCCCCATGAAATGAGGATAGTCTGCTCTGTAATAACACAAACAACATGCAACTAGACTTTTCCTAGTCACCACCTTGCTCACCATTCCCTTATATGTTCTATTCCTTTCCCCATTACTTACATTGTTTTGGTTTTTGTTTTGTTAGACTGCAAACTTTTTGGGACAGAGATCTTGTTTATCATTATGTTTACGCAGCACTTAATGCAATGGAGCCCTGCTTTACACAGGGTCTATTGGTGCTACTGCAGTTTAAATGATAAATAAGTGTGGAAGAAATTAAAGAGGATCAATTCTATGGACAAACGTTCTGGCAAAACGCTGCCTTCACTGTTCCAAGTTCCAACTGTGCTGAAGTCTCATTTGCAAAGAGGAGGTGGAGGAGGAAATGACTTCACCAAACAGTGTTAATTGCTGCTCATTATATCTTTCTTGAACATATGTTTGATTTTGGTTCTTTATTTTTAGTTTAATTAAATTTAGTTTAATTTTAATCCTTTCTGTATTAATCACAAACATTGCCAGTAGGAGTTTTCTTACATTAGCAGTAACAATGAGAACCCTGTGTGGATACAAAATTTGTATCTGTAGCCGATCTGCAAACATGATCTGTGGATAGCTGCATCTGCATCTGCAGCTATCCACAGATTTGCAGGGCTCTAGTAACAACCTCCACGGGCTCTCCATTAAGCTGGGTATCAACTTCAAGCAGTCTGTTCTTACATTTCAGATCCTCTGTCACCTAGCCCCAACCTACTGCTTTAACCTGGACTTCCTATCCACCACCCTCTCTTCAGGCATTTAAACCAGTTTCAATGTGCTCTTAGGCCCTGGTCTTCTAATGAACTCTGCTAATGAATCCCTGGGTCCATGTGGACACCCACTGACTTTAATGGGGCTGCACATTGATAGAGAGGGCTGCCTACATAGTTCACTGTAGGATTGTCTTAGTTTCCTTCAACCATTGATGCCTCCATCCCTTCTTCGACGTTATTCCTTGTGCATGGAATATCCACTGAAAATCTAATTCACTTCTCATAGAAGGCATGGCAGGAGTGAGGTTCTAGGAGGGATTTGAATTAGGAATAGGAAGTGGCTTGGTGACTAGTTAATTAAAACACATACATGGAACCATCAATATGTGCCTATTATGTGGCTATTGAATGATAACAGGATCCTATTGAAACCTTTCTCCTGTCTCTCCTTCTGAACACATAGGAAGATACAGTCTCTGCCCTTATCCTTTTTTGGTTTTGACTGTTGGCTCTTATGCATTGTAAACACAGGTTTCAGAGTAGCAGCCGTGTTAGTCTGTATTTACAATAAGAAAAGGAGTACTTGTGGCACCTTAGAGACTAACAAATTTATTAGAGCATAAGCTTTCGTGAGCTACAGCTCACTTCATCGGATGCATCCGATGAAGTGAGCTGTAGCTCACGAAAGCTTATGCTCTAATAAATTTGTTAGTCTCTAAGGTGCCACAAGTACTCCTTTTCTTATTGTAAATACAGACACTCATGAGGGCAGGGGGTGGTATTTTCACTTGTTTCGAGGTGTGCCACCTTGCACGTTTATGTGCTCAAAGCTATTAACAGTAAGAGAACGTCAGAGTGTACAGCAGAGTCAAGACAGTATAAGTCACACCAATAGCTATGGTTCAAGTAATTTTCAAGCGCTCAGATATAACCAGTGTAAGTTCCACAAGCCAGATAGCTCCTGCTCATGAGGTAACTTAAAAATGCTGCTGTGAACCATGGCACTGTTAAATTCTTTGATCAAAATATTGGGGGAATTATTAAATGGCAGCTTGTGAGTAGGGGTCTGCTTCAGAACGGGGCTGCTACTGGAGGGAACAGCAGGGACAGGCATGCAAGGCCTAAGGGCAGGTGTGAGCTGCTGTGCAGATACACTGAATGCAAGCAGCAGCAGGCAGACAGTCCCTCCCCAAACACAGCACAAGGAGCCTGAATGAAGCCTACAGGTGCCCCTTAGACAACTTGACATTCTGAGGGGGAAGGGAGTAAAAAAAAAAAAAGGGGGGGGGTGTGGAAAAAACAAAGCCCTAGAGACAAAGGGGAGATGGGGGAGGAGCAGAGATAAGTTAGAAACAATGAGCCACAGACTAACATGAGGTGGTTACTGTTAAGATACGTCTATGCGGCATGCGTTTGTGTTTTTTTTGGCAGCATTTGGATTATGTACTTGAGTAGTCCGCCTAGCATGGATATAAATAGCAGTGTAGATAGTGAGGCATGGCTTAGGTGAGAAAAGATGTGCCTGAAGGGCATATGTACCCAGATATCTACACGCTTTCTACTCACCCAAGCAGTGTATCCTCCTCTTAAATTGCTATTTCTATCACTCTAGTTCCCTGCTTCAGGAAAAGAGTCTGTCAGGTGGAAAGCCTCCAATGGTGGGAGGCAGCAGGGAAAAACTCCAGCAGAGGAATGGCTTGGTCAGGTCCCTGCCTCCGGAAAAGGAAGTGGAACATGCTGGCAGGCTCTCCCCACTGCTGAGCCTTTCCCTGCTGCATTCCCTCCTGCCAGAGCCTTTCACCAACAGCTGTAGCTACACAGCACAATGGGGACACAACTTGCTTTTCACTACTCTTTACAAACACCCTACAAACCACTGCAAGAGGAGTGCAGTGTAGATGTAGCCGAAGTCTTTGACAAATGGGGCTGTGACAGGCAGGCTTTTTCTCATCCCAGACCAAGTAAATGCTAGCTAAGTCTTTGCTGTAGAATGAGATGTATCCCTGCTGCTCCTGCTTCTTTTTTAAATATATCTATGAACATTAATAACATCTTTCTTCAAATCCTTTTTTTAAACACAACTATACCAACAAAGTTAGAAGAGGAAAGGTACAACAATGTGGGGTGGTTTTTTTTTTTTTTTTTTTGTTCTTTCTTTCAATCTCATGATTCTTAAACCCATCTCATGACTTTGTGATGCCTGACTCATGATTATTGAATGCTTGTGGTTGCTAGTACAGCACGGAGTCGGGGGGGAAAAAACACACAGTCCTAGATCAGTGCTTTTCAACCTTTTTGTGGACCCCTACAAAATTTCAAATGGAGATGTGGACTCCTTTGGAAATCTTAGATATAGTCTGCAGAACCCCAGGGGTTCACAGACCACAGGTTGAAAACCACTGTCCTATGGTAACAACAACCTTTTGCGGACTTCTTAGATGTAATCTGTGGACCCCCAGTGGTCCGCAGACCCCCAGATTGAAAACCACTGCTCTAGATGGACAAAGGGCAGGTATATGAAGTCAAAATTATGGTTGTTTGTTTGTGGAAACTAACTTTGAATTTCCTGATTTACAAGCAATTTTTTGTTCATTTTTTAACTACAACATTTTAATGAGCTTCTTGTTTAAGGTATATTTATTTCTAACTTTAACTCTAGCAATGATTGTTTTGTTAAGGAATTATAACAATACATATAACTAGGGGGGTCACACACTTTGTCCCTGGGTAGGCGGAGCTTACTCCACACTCCAGGAGCTCTTTCCATTCCTTTGTTTTCTCCCACAAATTCTGCATGCCAACCCTCCCATCCCTCTCCTTTTCAGACAGTCCCTGCAATTCCCCCTGGCAGGGGTTCTGTGTGTCCACCATTCTAGGTACATAGTGAATATATTATGGCTCTGACACTGCAAATACTTATACATGTGCTTCATGCACGCAAGTGTTTGAAGGATTGGGCTCGAAGGTGATGTGCATGCTAGAAACACCTACAATAGATCTCTATCCTTCAGGGAAACAAATTGGGACTGTAGTTTCAAAAGACAGAGGTGAGATATGTAATGGATTAAAGCAATTTAGAGACATTCTAAGTCTCTGTTGTAATTTGTGCCTAATTTGTTTTATACTGAGACAGACATTAGGCTAAACGAAAAGGAGTACTTGTGGCACGAAAGCTTATGCTCAAATTAAATTTATTAGTCTCTAAGGTGCCACAAGTACTCCTTTTCTTTTTGCGAATACAGACTAACACGGCTGCTACTCTGAAACCAGGCATTAGGCTGGCTCTGTAGTAGGTTTTGAAAAAATGGGAGGTTTAAGGCTCAAATGTTAATTCTTTCAGAGTGGTTTATTTTCCCCCTTCATGTGCACCTGCAACTTTCATTGCTGTTTAACAAGAGTTGAGCGTATACATGGAAAGGAAAATATATTAGGAAAATATCGAATGTAGGGACCCTGTCTCAAAATTATGGTTTGGTACAAAAGTATTTCAGTGCTCTTAACAATTTATTCCACTGTAATGAGTTCTTAACACAGTAAATTATACTCCTAGAGTAAATAACATCTTTGGATGCATGGATATGTAAACATTGTATTGGATATGTAAACATTTTTAAGTTAAAAGAATTCCTGTTAGCTATACCTTAACATGACAAATGATAGACGATTTCTTAGTCCAAAAACTTAAGTCTGCCTTTCTTTTGACTAGTAACAGTTCTTGGTCATGAAAACAGGCTGTAAATATATAACAAAGTTTGCCTCTTGCATAACAAGATAATATACTCTGGTCAGGAGTCCAAATTTCAAAAGCTTTTTAAAAGGGTATTTATCGTTAAACCTTATTTAGTCTATGCTATTGTACTTTTAATAAGGCTTACCTTTTAAATAGAAGTCTTCTGTACTTTACAGTTTTAACATTCATAATGAATATCTAATTAAAGTTCTGTTTAATTTTAAAAGCTTGGATTTGCTTTTCACTCTCTAAAATGACCATAAAAATCAGAAAACAAATTAGTCACACATCCCTCTTCAGAGATCCCATCAAAGCATAATTATAGTAATTTTAAAAATGAAATCCTCAGAGTGAAGTCCATAGTATCTGCTCGCACCAGCATAAATAGGAGAAGTTTATTTTTGAAGAGACACGATCCAACTGTGCACACTTGGGTACCAATTAGGGACAAATCTTCAGTACAAAAGTAACAAGGAAGAATTTGTGGAGGGTCATTGGAACAGGATCTAAAATAATAATCTCTTTTCTAACCATGTTCATATAGCAGTGTGAATCACACAATAATGACATGACCCCTCACATACACATTTTTGGGATGTGGAAAATTCACATTAAAACAAGCCACCATCAAAACCATGCCAGGCATTTTAACACCTCTAGCAGAAATCTGAAGCCCAAACTACCCAGAGTTTTTATACTGATTTAAGTAAATGGGTTAGGGGTGTAATTTTCTACTGAAATAGTTAAATCAATACAACCCCTAGTGTGGGCCCAGTTCTACTGGCATAAAAATGCTTAAAATGGTATATCTTACTCCCCTTCCCTTACAAGAATAGGCTATACTGAGCACCTTTATACGGTGTATCTTTGTCCACACTGGGGGTGTGGGGTGCTTACTGCAACTATACCTGTATCATTGACGTAATACGACTTTTGTATGCAGACAAGCTCCGTGTGGGCCCTGTGCTGATAATGTAACATGCCCTGTCAAACAAAGGATAATGGCAACAAGGGTTGTGTGAGGTTAGCACCTCCCTTTGCTAAGGTCACCCAAACTAGGTCAACATGGGAGGAGTTAACTCCATTCTAAAAGATGCGGCACTGACTGCTCAGCCTCTGTTCCCCAAGGTATATGCCAGAGCAAGGCACATGGGTTCAGATCCTCGGATAACGTGAGCTAGCATAACTCCATTGACTTAACTCCTGTGCTAATTTACAGGAGCAAAGAATTTGGCTCATTGTGTCTAGGATTCCAACTAAGGTGATGCATGTGCATCCAGACCCCACTAGTATGTAAAGAGCAACAATTTTGTCCTTAACTTTCTGTGCATGTAATGCTCAAGTGGTGGGGAAAACTGTAAAAGCATCTTTCCTGATCTCAGCCATGCTGGCATTTACTCAGAGGTGTGACAGGTTGCCATTTTCTAGTTTGTGTGAAAGGTGATACTTAAAACCCCAGTCTTGCCAGCTTATTTGCTGAGTTCAGCTGTAGATTTATGCTGCTTTTCCTAGCAGGTGTCCTGGCAATTCATTGCAGAATGTGCTTGGGGACATGATGATAATTGGACTATTCAAAAGTAAAATAAGATGAATGAGTTGCTATTATTGCTATTGCTATAATTCAGAGTGCCATACTTGGTGTTCTTGATTCACAGGTTTAACTGAAATGTTTCTGTTTTCTATGAGAGAGAGTCAATGCACAGAGCTTTCTTAAATGTTACAAAATAATGCACAAACATCTAAATAAAAGGTTTTGCTTTGTGAAATAACTGTTGGGTTATTTTAATAGTTAAAATAAAATATGTAATAATAATCACCACAGTTAGATTCTGGACATCTAAGCAACGGAATGTAGAGGTTGGTAGATTTCTCAGATTTAAGGTTGGATAAAATTTATTAACTTAATTGGTGCTAGTGTGACTTCACTGTGGCATTTCCTATGTGTTACCTAAAAGTGTTTAGGAACTAATTTGGTATTCACTGTGATCTTGGACTGACAATTCTTTGGTATCTAGATGCAAGGCAGAGTCTGCAAGTGATATACATGGAATCCTACATTAATTTAACATTTAAGTTTCATTAGAGTTGTTGCAATCTCCCGCTATTCTGAATTTAGTGGTAGTGTCAATCATCTAATTCCATCCATCCAGTTTATACTGAAAATCTTTGTTATGAAGAACTGGTTCTAGATTGTTCGGCTGTCATGCATGTGACCATAAACCTGGGGCACAACCTTCCCTTTCAGAAATGCAAGCTAATTATAGAGTTGCTGCAAAATAATAAGTAACTCAAGTGAAAGAGAAAATGGTAATCACGTAGTAATTCACATGCCTGCTGCTGTGTTATCTCTTGATAAGCGTAATTGCTCTGTGTCACCCCTGCATACAGTCTGTATAAGCATGTTTGATGAATATGTATGTATTCCTGTAAGGGTTCTCCACTGCATGCTATTTTCTGCCAACGTAAATGGTTGCTGACACAGCATCATGTCTCCAGTTATTCCTTGATCAAGCCTTCACGAGGTTTGTGTTAATATCCCTTCCTTATTAAAGTAAATGTCACTGGGGATTGCCACCTTCAATAATTTCCACATCCTAGGCACAAAGGAGATTGTAATCCTCCAGAGGGAGGAAATAGACAGCATTAAAGCTGCTCTGTTTCTGAAGATTAGCATGTTCTCTGAAGGAATCATCCCTGTGAAGGGGGTGGTCATCTCTCACCTTCCAGACTGCAGCGTCCCTGACTTGCTTCATGCTCCTCAGCTCTCTCCAAAATGACTGCTTCGGAAAATCATCTTCTCTCCCGCTGCTGTGCTTCTGGCATTCCCACCTGTGTGTTTCTTTTCCAACTCACTCAGCATCACTTGCACCGTGGGAGGACTAATTACAAGAGGGCTTGCCATCTCCAGTGGAGCTATATCAGTGGAGATTGACATGGAGGCAGATGATATGGCTGCTAGACTTGTTCAGAGCAAGTGTAATTGACATGATGGTATGATTGCGTATGCCCCTTTGACAATTTTGTGCATCTATGTATGATGTGCAACACGTATGGGGTCCACATGCAGTTTAGCATGAAAACTCTCTACTGTAGACATGGTCGGGTAGCAAGAGGTAGTTCAGTGTTAAGACAGCCAGGAGGTTACCACAATGTCAAAATGTCTGCAGATGATGTGGATAGTTTCCTACGCAGGAGCTGGACTGAGACCACCATACAGCCATCAGATTATAACAACCTTCAGCCACCACCAACCTGCCCTGGAAACCTACCTCTATCTCCAACCTTTATCATACTATCAGACGGTATGGATCAAAAAGAGATTATCTATTGTAATTGTCCTGACAAGAAAGCGCCTAAAAATTGTCACCAATCATCTCCCTTGGTAGACTCAGCGTTTGAATAGTTCTTTTACAAACAAAGGTTTTAGAGTAGCAGCCGTGTTAGTCTGTATTTGCAAAAAGAAAAGTACTCCTTTTCTTTTTACAAACAAAGTTCTTAGAACTTCAAACGAACACAACAACTGACCCTGCCAGAAAATCTTGAGACACAGAACGAATTTCACATTCATATACCCAGACTGCTTTAGGCACCCATTGTGCCTGCAGTCTTAGGAGCAAACATTATTAAAGGATTTATGCATTATGAGAAAGCTACACTGTGCCCTTGAAGTGGCAGATCAGAAATCTCACCTATTGGGAAATAGTTTCCTGTAATCATCAGTCACTTCCAAGAAGCTGGAACAAACCTCTGAAAGAAGTAAGAAATGGAGGTGGATTAGAAAGAGAAGCAGAGGAAGAGTAGAGGACAAAGATGGCTCTCAGGCAACATTTAGGTGGGGAAATGCACTTATAACCCTAAAAAAAGACCAGGAGTACTTGTGGCACCTTAGAGACTTAGCTCATGAAAGCTTATGCTCAAATTTGTTAGTCTCTAAGGTGCCACAAGTACTCCTGTTCTTTTTGTGGATACAGACTAACACGACTGCTACTCTGACTACTAACCCTGTAATTATCTGTGTACACATGCATATTAATTAAGGGTGCTCTGTAAAGCTCCCCTCCATCCTCTCTAGCAGCCACAGAGCTGTTTAATTAAGTGCTGAAACAGTTCCTGATCTCCTGCTGCTGCTTGGGGTGGTTACTGACACCTCCCCGCCCTCAGAATATGCACTACACATTGTGAGGAAATTGCCTGCCTGTATAATTCAACTAGAAAATGGAAGCATTGTACAGGTAGATTAATTGGCTGTGAATGGTACAAATTAATTAGGGTGATGGGAAAGTGCTTTGGATAAAGAAATTAGGAAGGGGCTCCTTCATAAGTATGCAAGACAATGTCCCATTTGAGTCCTGTATCACAGCCCCTTCCCCCCTGCCAAGGTTTAAACCTGCTTTTGCTGAGATAACACATGGAGCTGGGGTCACAAGGTGGGTGGTCCACAGGATAGGATGAGGTGGCCTAAAACTGCCATGTTTTCCTCTATGCTGGAGAATACAGTATGCCAAGGTGGGGGCTGTGATCTGAGATGGAAAATCAGGAGGTCCACTGACTGAAAGCATCCCTCATGATCCCCTGATCTACCTTAGCTGGTGGGATTTCTATGGAGCAAATGGATTTTAAAGTTGCCCTCACTTTGGAGGAACTTCAAGGGAGAAGAGGTGGTAATACCACCTTTTACCCTCCTTAGGGGTAAATCATCCCTCTGGGACAAAGGGCTAGGCTGGGTAGTAAAGTGAGTACAATGTACACCTCCCTGCACCAGCAAGAATTAATCTGGTCCATAGCATCTAAACCAGTCAAGAAATGACTCAAAAATGGGAACTAAAATACTACGGCTAAACTAGCTGACTCACATACAGCCTTAATCAAACACTTTGTCGAACTATGGCTAATGGTACAGGGCATATAAACATGAAACTTCTCTTTTTACAGCAAGTTGTCAGTGTAGTGTTTTTAATCTATAGAAATGTTGTTATGGAAATCTTAGTGTGATTTTTAAAGGTTAAGAACTAGCCCCCTTGTATTAACTAGGTACTACCAATAAAAAGGTATTCAGCAAGAGATATTGCCTGGTGTAGACTTGAAGGACTGTTTGGGTTTTGGTTTTTTTTAAAGGTTTGTGATTGTGTCATACAAGTTTGGGCTGTTTGAGGACATTGATTCCCAAAATAAAGGACTTTTGGTGAGTGAGAAGAGTGGGGGATGAAAGGAGGACTCCCCATCCACCAGGGAGAGTGTTGTTAAGTGGCTAGACCAGAGTATAAGGCAGAGGTGGGCAAACTACGGCCCACAGGACCATCCTGCCCAACCCCTGAGCTCTCAGCCAGGGAGGCTAACCCCCGGTCCCTCCCCTGCAGCCACGCTCGCAGCACGGCTTGCACCCGCTCACCTCCCAGGCTTTCCAATAACCCTGTCCTGCCACTCTGAGTGGCATGGTGAGGGGGGGGTTGGATAAGGAGCAGGAGGCCCCGGGGGGGCAGTCAGGGGACAGGGGATGGTTGGATGGGGGGGAGGTTTGGGGGGAGGAGGCAGGGAGCAGGGGGGATTGGATAGGGTGTGGGGCCCTGTGCGAGCAATTAGGGACGGGGGTCCCAGCAGGGTGCAATCAGGGGACAAGGAGTGTGTGTGTGTCTGTGTGAGTGGATATGGGTCGGGGCACTGGGGGGACCTGTCGGGGGCAGGGGTGTGGGTATGGGTCGGGGCAGTCAGGGACAGGGAGCAGGGGGGTTGGATAGGGTGATGGGGGGGGTCCCGGGACGGGATGGTCAGGGGACAAGGAGTAGGCGGGGGGAGGTTGGATGGGTCCAGAGTTCTAAGGGGGGCAGTCGGGGTGGGGAGGGGGCGGGGCCAGGCTGTTTGCGGAGGCACAGCCTTCCCTACCCAGCCCTCCATACTGTTTTGCAACCCCAATGTGATCCTCGGGCCAAAAAGTTTGCCCACCCCGGTATAAGAAATGACTCCTGAGTTCAGTGCTCAGCTCTGCTACCTACTTTCTGCAGTCATCTAATCTCTTTATGCTTCAGCTGACCCATTTCCAAAATGGGGACAATAATATATCTTTGTTCTCTGTTCTAATCTAGCACAAGGCTTCTCAATGTCCCTTTACTGTTGCCACTGTTAGTATGTGAACTTTCTCCTCTGCAGCTCCTGCCATCTGGAACAGCCTTACTCCAGTGATGCATTAAAGTGAACTAGTCCTTAGATCCCACAAAAATTTGCCTTTCCTCAAATTTTCAGTTGTATCCCCAAATTAATACTTCCTTCACCCAGAACCTACTAACCTTTCTTTGTCTTCTATCCTTGAATCCTTTGTCGCTCCCCTTTGGCTTCTCTACTGTTCTCTGCAGTCACCTGTCACTATGGGGAGCCATTAGGGGCACTATCTCCCTATTCCTCACAGGATCCCAAACAGCTTCTCATCAGGTTTCAGAATAGCAGCCGTGTTAGTCTGTATTCGCAAAAAGAAAAGGAGTACTTGTGGCACCTTAGAGACTAACAAATTTATTAGAGCATAAGCTTTCGTGAGCTACAGCTCACTTCATCGGATGCATCAGGGTTCGGGTTATTTTTTTCTATCCTTTTTATAAGCCGGCTCTTTGGGCTTCCTTCTGGTAGGCAATACTGAGCTGTGTGTTCCTGTCTCTCCCTTTCTGACTGCTTCCTCGTTCAAGCCTCAGCCAGCACCTTAGCTATCCCTCTGCAAAGCTGGGATTCTAGAGTGTAAAGGGAGGAGCAAGAGACAAAGGGCTGGATGAGTATGGGTGAGGTGCTGAGGGACTGGAAGGGCATTGCTGAAGTGTGGGGGACGAAGGTCAAAATGGAGTCTGGTGTGTACACTTTGGGTGCAGGGCTGAAAGGCTAGAGGTGCATCAGGCAGAAGAACTGATAGATTCTCTGTGGAGGATGGGTGATGGAAGGGTGTGTGTGTGTGTGTGTGTGTGTGTGAGAGAGAGAGAGCAGCACCTAGAAGAAATGTAGGCTCAAGAGGAGAAGACCCCATGGAGGAGAACTGAGAGAAACTCCTACTCGGCAGCAGGATGAAAGAGCGAGAGATCCCTGGGGAGTAGAGTGGGAAGGGTGAGAGGTGGGAGACTCACAGGAAGGAGTATAAGGAAGAGAGACTGCAGTAGGAGAAAGACTGGGTAAAAAGTGTCCCAGGCTGAGAAGGAGGAGGGTTGGCTAAGACCTGGAAAATGAGGAGATAGTGGGACTCCAGTGGTGAGAGCTCTAAAGGGGCAGGGAAGAGAACTGGGTAGCTAGCATGGAGATAAGGAAGAAGAGAGGAAGGGATGGGAGTAGAGTGGGAGGCGACAGTAAAAGGAAGTACAAAAACCAAAGCAGATAATGTTGTTCCTTATAGGGTTATGAAGGTTAGATGCCAAAACACAGCAAACCCTCCCCCCCACACACACACTGCGTTTGATTTTATATAACGGGCAGCATTAGGGAACATGATTCTGTTAAACTGGCTGGTGGCTCTCATTACTAATGGGAGGTGACCATGGGAGTGTCCCTACATACGGTAGATTTTTTTTTTTTTTCTGACTGCTGTTTCCAGATATATCTGATGGGAGATCTGCAATGACACTCAGAGGGTGCCCTTTGAGTTTGGTGGATGGCTGTCAATATCTAACAGACCCTAACTTGCTGAATTGGCAAGCTGTGCTAATACAGAAATCTAGATAAATACTAGGCGAGTTTTGGTTTTTGGCACAAGGGATACAGGCCCTATTCTGCCTGGCCCTGCACTGGAAGGAGGAGGACACAAGAAGCTCTCCCTATCTTTTGTCCTCCTGCCCAGGGACCAGCCAAATATGGTTAGGAAGCAGAAGCATTGTGCAAAAACCTTTATAATGCCTCTCCACCAAGGCTTGACTAGCTAAGAGACTGCCTCCACCTCCGTGCCTCCTTGCTGCTTCCTTGTTAACTGCCAGCCTGGCTGAGTGCTTTGGAGGCAGCTGTTCCTGTGTGTTTGCCCTTCCACATTTTGTTTGTCCCTGGGCGTAGATCTGTGGATCCACCCTTTTTCTTCATCTTTGTTGTGCCATTCACAACAATGGTATCTGTCCCCTAATCTGTGCTTGCCTCTTTGTATCTTGCCTGTTTTGAAAGCTATTTTGAAACCATGTCTCAGTGTCTTTCTATGCTCTTTTATATTTTAACTATCTGACTTCATTGTTTAACCCTGTAAATCATTTAGGGATCCTGAAGATAGGAACAATGCTGTAAAACAAAGTACAAACCACACTGGGTTATTCTATGATTTAGTGAATTAATGTTGGTAAGTCCTTTGAAATTCTCAGATGGAGAAGCTACAGAGATGTGACAGGGTGGTGTTGGCAGCTATAGAGTCCCTTTTGGGGGGCCAGCACCCTGGTCACTTAGAGCAGGCAAAGCACTGGGTGTAGATAGAATAGGAGGCAGTTAGGTAGTCTGGGTTTGGGTTTGCAAAAAGAAAAGGAGTACTTGTGGCACCTTAGAGACTAACAAATTTATTAGAGCATAAGCTTTCGTGAGCTACAGCTTATGCTTATGCTCTAATAAATTTGTTAGTCTCTAAGGTGCCACAAGTACTCCTTTTCTTTTTGCGAATACAGACTAACACGGCTGCTACTCTGAAACATGAAGCTGTTGTCTGTGATGTACAGGCAGCAGCAAGGGCACCAGAGAAATTCCTCTGCCTGCAGCAATTTGGTGGCAGGGGAGGCAACGAAGACCAGAAGTGGGGGGGGGGGGGGGAACCAGACGTGATGGTCATAGGTGGTTCCTGACACCCCCTTGTCTCTGCACAGAGCTGCTTTGTCCTTTGCCTTCCAGATACTTGTTAACCTGGCCCTCATCTGCTATTTTTTCCTCCTTCTCCCATCACCTCTGCCACATCCCTCTGGTCCCTGTTGCTTTCTTCACCCTTCCAGTCCACTTTTCCTCTCCCACTAATGTTCCTGATTTCAGTTTGTCTGTCACCTGTAGGCTATTTCCCCACACAGCAAGTTAAACTGTTGCCTGGGCTATGTGTAGGCAGCAGCTGGGAGCACCAGGCCATCTAGGCCCTCATTCTCCTCTGAATCAGGCTTTTCCAATTTTCACCAAAATCAGTAGAGTTCTGCCCACTGATGCCTAGAACATCCCCTGACATCTTGGAAGTGATTGGCTGCAGTGTTCCAAACTTACCTCTTTACATAGAGGAGCAGAAATGCTATGAAGTTGGTCTGGGAAAGCAAGGCCCTAAACAATCAAGTGCTTGAAATTTAAAGGCTTAATAATTGTTTGACAAACAGATTGCACTCTTTACTCAGTGGCCGCCCTACCAGACAGGAAATTAAGCAATCAATCACTTAGGTTAAGATCATAACATGAGGTGATAATTTGTGCTTCTTATAAGTGGGCTCCTTCTTCAGCCCTCAAAATCTACCCAGTAAGCCTTCTGGTGCTTAAACAGCATATGTACTCTACCTGGGTACCTTCACCAAGTGTCTTGATTATTAGTTCTTGCCTTATGCTTCAGGTACTACACAATGTTGCTGCAGCTAGAAGGGGCCCCCTCTGGTTCCCTGGCTCAGCCTTTTATACTGCTTGTTTTCTCCTCCTAGCTATCCTGCTGGTGAGCTAATTAGCTCATCAGTCTCCTTTCTGGTGTAAGAGATACCAAACCCAAACCTTGCATAATGACAGGTTTCAGAGTAGCAGCCGTGTTAGTCTGTATTCGCAAAAAGAAAAGGAGTACTTGTGGCACCTTAGAGACTAACAAATTTATTAGAGCATAAGCTTTCGTGAGCTACAGCTCACTTCATCGGATGCATTTGGTGGAAAAAACTTTTTTTTTTTTTTTTGGTGGAAAAAACTTTTTCCACCAAATGTATCCGATGAAGTGAGCTGTAGCTCACGAAAGCTTATGCTCTAATAAATTTGTTAGTCTCTAAGGTGCCACAAGTACTCCTCTTCTAACAGCTTCATGTGTAGCTCTCTCATTGAATGCACAGCTCAGCCTACAGAAGGAGCAAAGCGTGATCCTCTACTTTTAAAGACTTTTTTAAAAACAAATTTCAAAGATTAAAAGTGAAATAACTGTAACCTTAGGTGGATACTGTGAGGGGAACTCACTAGTTTATAAGGGGGTCCTTGTATGAACTAGATACTTTGGCTCCAATCCTGCAAACACTAAAGCCCATGTCTAACTTCACCCACTTGTCTAGTCTTATGGATGTGAATGAAGTTTTGCAAAGTCCTTAAGGATTTGCAGAATTGAGGCCTCTGAATGTTTAAGGTTGTTTACAGGTGTTAATGTTTGCAGCTGAAAAGTGCTCCTTTCTGGTAAATTGGAAGAACTATTCTGTCCCTGAATCCAAGTAATATTAACCCAGGAGGTTTCAATAAAAAGAAGTATCGGGCCTTATTTTTAGGATTGTTGAACATCCACAGCTCCAATTGAAGTCCAACTAGCTTTATGGGTACTCATTACTTCTTGAAAATCAGGCCTGCCTGTGCTTTGCTTTCTGGAATTTGTTGTTTGTAAATAAATGTGTGCAATCCATCCCTCACCCCTATTTTCCTGTCTCGGTATTATGTTCTATTAAGTGTCAAAAGGAGTTTGGGTCAGGTGACCCATGAGTAGCGAAGGGACGGGAAAGGGAGTTTTCTGTATTGAACTGCTGTGGTGCTTCTCTTGCTACTGAAGCATCACTGAATTCTCGGACTGGGGAGGAAAGAAGGGCTGTTAGGACTCAGCTGCTCACACGGCAACACTGCTTTTAAGAGACATTGCTGGGGGCACATTAATACCTTTCGGTTTGATCTTCTATTGAAATTGGTGGGAGATTTGCTGTTGATCTGACAAGCAGTGGGACTGGGTGCTTAAGAGGTAGCCTCAGGATTCTGGATACACTTATAATTCACCATGTTTTTTATACTGTTTTCCCCCTACTCATATAATTAATAAAAGGGAGGGGAATGGCCTGATTTCCCTATGGCTACTAGCCAAGGCTGTTCAACAGGAGATCTGAAGAGTCCCTTAGCCTAGTCTCTCATTTCATGGATCCAGCAGAGGTAGTGCATTCTACCCTTTGGGGGAGGGACAGAGAGAGAGTGCTTCGTAGTTAGTGATCCCTGTGACAGAACTAGGACTCTTTTGTGTTAATGGTTTCCAAACGGAAATTCCATACATTCCTCCATGCCTAAGGAGGGGACTTCAGAGTTCTTATTGTGGTTACTGGAACAGATGGATGTAATGTGTACACTACCCACCGAATCGGTGGGCAGCGATCGATCGAGCGGGGGTTGATTTATCGCGTCTAGTCTAGATGCAATAAATCAATCCCCGAGCACTCTCCTGTCGACTCTCGTACTCCACCGCCACAAGCGGCAGCAGTCCGCTCACCGTAGTGAAGACACCACGGTGAGTAGATCTAAGTAGGTCGACTTCAGCTATGTTATTCATGTAGCTGAAGTTGCGTAACTTAGATCACCACCACACTCAAGTGTAGGTGTGCTCGAAACTAAAGGCCAATCTAAGGGGACTTGAGAGTGAAGAAGGAAAGTCCCTGTGAAGACAACAAACAGGAACCAGGGGAAGTCCATAAAACTGTTAATTCAGCAGTGTGAATCGCCATATACTAAAAATAACAAGTTTCAGAATGAGCTTGCTCAAATTATTCTCATCAAGGGCGTCATATTCAAGCAATAGGATTTTCCAACATATGTGGTGTTCTGGGGGGATTGCAAGCAACACTTCTTGTACCTGGTAGGTTGGAAGGCTAGCTCAGAGTTTGTTTCTGGACACACAAGAAGTTGTGCCATTTCTCTCTGGGTGGAACGTGCCTGGAAATGTGTCTACGGACTATTAGATAATGGCTCAATCTAATTAGAAATTGCAGGAAAAAAGGGAAAAATTTTTTATACAGGTTGAAAAATGTTCCCCTGAAAGAGTAAGATAAACAATGATCCAATGTATGTAATTTCCGGTTCAGTCTAAAAGATACATAAAAATGTAAGATACAGTTAAAGTCAGCCCAGTAAACAATTTGGCTAGTAATGTTAATTGTTTTCTTTTTAAATGAAGAATATTAAACTTCTTGAACTTTAGTGCTAGAAAATAGCATATCTCTCTAAATCAGCCTATTTACATTGTAGCTCTGTGAAGCCCAGGTGGTGTATGGTTTTTAATCACCCTTAAATGTTACTTGTTAAACAGAAGTGAAACAAGGGGGCTTTTGGGGGGGATATTTATTTTCTTACTCACTCACTCTTTTTTTTTTTTTAACTCTAATTAAAATGCAGTGGAGGTGGGGGAAATCCTGGTATGATCTGTCTGTAGAATAAATGCTCATTCCCACCAATTAATGTGTGTGTGTGTGTGTGTGTGTGTGTGTTTTTTTTTTTTTTTCTGGGGGCGGAGGGTGCTACTTATATGGGTATGAGATTTCCTAGATTGGATATAAATAAGAGTAATCTAGAGGACTCAAAGCTTCCTGAAGTGTAGCGCACACACAGTATAATTACATAAACCAGAAGTACTATAGGAATTTGACTACTTTACTTTAAAAAAATATGTTTAATGTCATATATAAGCTTCCAAGGAACTTCAAACACTCCATCTTCACGCCTATGATTATGGGCAAGATCCTGCTTTGTGTTTAAAATATACTTCTATATATCATATAATATGCTTCCCTGGCTTCCAAAAGTATAAGTGCTTTGAAAGTTAGTTAATAGAGCAACAACTCCACTGCAGTTTAAAAGAAAGGTGTCATGTTTGTTTTACAAGGGCAATTCTGTGGTCCAAATTCAAATTTGGTGTAACTGCACAAAAATTCATTGAGTTACCCCATGGGGATGACTTTTGCTCCACAGGTTTATCTAGAGGATTTTATCCCCACATATTTGTGTATTTAAGAATGAATGGGTCCAAATTCCACTTTCTCAAATGTCTGTTTTTCTTAAAAATTGTACTTTGTCTTTCCATTATTTTGTTCCATGGTAAGAGTTATTTTAAAACTGAATTGTACAGTAATGCTATTTGAATATTCTAAAACATTTAATATATATTTGAAAATGCTTAGGGCTGATGTCAATAATCAGCAAGAGCCATAGCATTTTTCAAAACAAAAGATATTTTCATGCAAATTTCCCTTCAGGAAGAGAAACAGAATTCTATAAGCAGAATTGTCTCTAAATCAGTTTTTCCAAAGTTTTCCATCAACTGCAAATGGGTTTTTAGTAACCAAATATTCATTAATCAGTCCAGAAAATGCCTGTATAATACTAGTGTCTATATACATACAGGGGCTGTGATGGATCTTTGTTTTGTGTGCTAATTTCATTTCTCAAGTACTTTGGTTGAATTGAGCTCTCAGAAGAAGCATGAACAAAGATATCAATGTACACATGGATTTTTTTTTTAAAAAATATGTAATTTACCACCTGCAAAATCTGTACAAAATCCACCATCGCTATATATATACAACACTACAACAATCACTCAATTTGAACGTAAAAAGCCAAAAATTAAGCACAAGTCATTATTGTGTTTTACTGAGATGTTTCAGGCAGGCTTGGGTTAACCAGTGAGCACTGTTTGATGGGGAGAAAAAAACAAAAAGACTATGATTAGTGCTGTGACTCCATGCACAGGTTGCAATGCCAGTCACTCAAAATTGGCCTGGTCCCCTTTCTCCCTCCCCCCCCAGCCGCCGTATTGTGATGGAGGGATTGCCAGGACAAACCTGGGGGAAAGAACTGGACCCAGGCTGGAAGGGCATCTGGCCTGTGAAGATGGTTATTAGAGCCACATTTAGGGTGAGAACTCGCACTAAAGAAACTGGCTACATGTATTAAGCTTAGTTTGCGTGCTCTGTTTTATTTTCTTTGTAAGATGCCTTGTTCTGTCTGCTACCTTCTTAACTACTTAAAATACACCTGTTATAATTCATTTATTTCTGGTTTACAATAACCCACTTTATGTGATTTCTAAGTGGGGGGGGGGGGTGAGAGGCTGTGCATACCCTCCTCCACACTGAGGGAAGAGGTGAATTTCATATAATTTTGTGTTTATACTCCAAGGGGGGGGTGGACATCTGGATGCTGTAGCAAGCCCCTTAAACTGAGCCTTCCCAGAGTCCGATCTCTGTCTCTCTGTGCAGCTGGGTGTGGCCCTGCCCATGTGCTTGGCTGGAAAAGGCTAGCCCAGCAAGACCAGGTAAAATAGTCTGCTCAGTGGCATCCCAGCACATCAGGTGACATCCCAGGAGGTCCAACCTGTCAGAGGCATCACATACTTAAATCAATAATGAGCATAATTTAGTAATGAAGGGGCAACTTATCTTTCTCTTTGTATTTTTTTTTTCCTTTTGTTTTCTGTTTAGGATTCTGTTCCATGGGCAGCTTTGGTAGGAGTGACAGGAGCAGAGACCTCACTCAAATGGCCTAAAATCTGTCTGTGAGAGGAGAATGAAGCCTAAGCAGTGACTTTCCTCCATCCTTAACCCTGTAGAAGCCTGCCCTTACATATGAAATCTAAGTGGCCGGAGATGCGTGAGTTGTGGGTGGGGGTGGCAAAGCTGAGGAACATCCATGTTAAATAGCAACAGTTTCCAGAAAACCCATGGGAAAATAGTAGTGGGAATTCTGGTCTTGCAGCATTAACTCTGTTTCTGCTCTGGGCTTTGAGACAGTGGGCCAGCATGGCTTCACAGGGAGCCAGGTTGCCATGGGAATGAGAGGGCTCGATGATTGTCATGAAGGATATCTGACACAGATGTCCTGATATCTGTGGGGTTTTTCTCTGTAGATTTCCTTAATTTGCTTCAGTAGGAGTTGTAGATGCTCAGCACTTAGGATCAGGCCATAACTGTTTTTCTTTAATGAAATAGTTTAAAAAAAAAACAAAAAACTGCCACAGCCTTGTGTGGTGCAAAGCTGTCCTAGCAACCTCAAACAGTCCAGCTATGATATGTAGCTGTGTTCTCTTTCTGCTTTTAGGCAGCTTTTATGTCCTCCTCATTGTTTTAGGCTGTTGGTGTCACTTCAAAGGTGTATGGTATTTTAAAATAAAAAGTTTACACCTGGTCCCTCTCTTTTTTTTTTTTTTTTGCTGCATTGTTGTATAAAAGAAGGCTTGAGCATTATTGGTAATTTATCTACTTTTTCACCTTACAAATCTCTGGAATATTATTTTTTATCTTTTCTTTATTTGGTGGAAGAGCAGAGAACAGGAGCGGGAGCTTCCTCAGCCCTCAGTTGTAGGAGTGGTGAATCTCTGGTAAAGAAAATGCTTTCACAAAGGGCCACCCATTTTTGAAAAGACTCTTGTAGGTTGTAAGACAAATAGGAAACTAAAGGATTATTTACCTTAAGTTTGGTTAAGGAAATATGTATGCGTGTGTAAAGAAAGGACCTTATTAGCAAGCAGAAGGAAGGCCTTGAAAATAATAAGGGCCTGTCTTCACATACAGTGCTATAGGGTCACAGCTGCACCATTGCAGCGCTTTAGTGAAGATGCTACTATGCTGGCCAGAGAGCTTTTGTTAGTTAATCCACCTCCCAGAGAGGCAGTAGCAATGTTGGCAGGAGAAGCTCTCCTGTCAACGCAGTACTATCTATGGGGGGGCAGCTAGGTCAGTACAGCTCCATCACTCAGGAGTGTGGATTTTTGACACCCCTGAGCTATGTAGTTTTACCAATATAGGTCTGTTGTGTAGACCTGGCATAAGTTATAGGGCCAGAAGAAATAGTGTAGGGAGGATGTCTGGCTCAAAGAATAACTATTCAGATAAGGGGAAGTTTTTAAAAAGAAGATCTCTGATTGATAGGGATGACTGCAGATGGTTTTAAATTCAGTCCTCCAGGAGAAAAAAAAGGGGTTAAATCAAGAGCTAATACTTCTAGCCAGAGGGTGGGTGGTCCCCAGGGAGAACCTCCTTGCTCATCTAAAGGAGGACCTTTTTTTTTTTTTTTAAATCTATCACAAAAAAAGAGAAAAGGACACAACAAACCTTTTTTCTGTACCACATTACCTTTAAATGATCAGAGATAGGGTTGCCAGGTGTCCAGTTTTTGAGCAGAATGCCTGGTCAAAAAGGGACCCGGGTGGTTCCGGTCAGCACAACTGCCTCGGCTGCTAAAAGTCCAGTTAGCCGTAGTGCCAGTGGAGCAGGAAGGTTCCGTGCGGCTCCTGGGAAGTAGCTGTCATGTCCCTCTGGCTCCTAGGCTCTATATGCTGTCCCTGCCTACAGGTGCTGCCCCACGTGCTTGCTCCACAGCTCCCATGGGCCATTGTTCCTGGCCTATGGGAGCTGCGGGGGCGATGCCTGCAGCCATAGGCACCAACTTCTTCTGGCACCGGTGGGAGCTTGCGCCCCCTGGTCCTTGCCCTGACTCCACCCCCGCCTTGCCCCATCCCAACCCCTTCCCCAATGTCCCTGCCCCAACTCTGCCCCCTCCCTGCCCCTATTGGACTCCTTTTCCCAAATCCCCACCCTGGCCCTACCTCCTCCCCTGAGTTCCCACTCCTTCCCCCCTCCCTCCCTTCCTCCCACAGCTTGTTACGCTGCAAAACAGCTGGTTCGTGGGGGCAAGCACTGGGAGAAGTGGGGGAAGGTGCGCTCAGGGGAGGAGGAAGAGGCAAGCTGAGGTGGGAGGGTGGGGAGCTGCCGGTGGGTGCAGAGCACCCATCAGTTTTTCCCCCTGGGTCCTCCAGCCCTAGAACACCCATGGAGTCAGTGCCTATGCCTGCAGCCTGGGGCAGTGTGTAGAACCCCCTAGCCCTCCCCTCCACTTAGGAGCCAGAGAGACATGCTCCCACTTCCCAGGAGCTGCCTGAGGTCAGTGCCCCCTAGAGCCTGTGCCCCCTAGAGCCTACACCCCCTCCCGTGCCCCTGCCCCAGCTCAGAACCCCTTCCTGCACCCAAAACTCCCTCGAGGAGCTTGCACCCTTTCCTCAGCCTGCTCCCATACTCTGAGCCCTCTGCTCTAGCCCAGATCCTGCTCCTGCACCCCAAGTCCCTCATCCCTAGGCCCATCCTGGTGAAAATGAGCAAGTGGGGTGGGGGGAGAGTGAGTGAGTGAGTGGGGGTGGGGCTTTGGAGAAGGGGCAGGGCAAGGGTGTTCCCTTTTCTGCAATTAGAAAATTGGCAGCCTTAATCAGAGACCAAGAATCTTCCTGGTGTGGACAGAAGGCAAAATGGGTGTGGGAGCTTTGATTTTACTTCTCCTATCTTCAGTTTTTGATCAGAGGAACAAGAGCCAGCATTCCTGCTGCAGCCTCCCATTGCTGTTCCTGCTCTAAGGAGAGAGTGGTTAACTCTACTACCTTCTCACTGGGGTTGTGGTGCTAATCTTGTAATAAACCCAGGACTAACAGAGTACCAAATCAAATGTCAAACAGAGGTCTACACTATGTATGCTTTGCTTTTGCTGTAGTAGCCAGTAGCTTTTTTTAAAAAACACAGCACCCAGGGTTGTAGGACGACGTTCCTTTTTGCTGCCACAATGAAGACAAGCATTGGTTTGGTTTTTGGGGTGGAGTTTATTTGTTGGCTCCATGCCCACGATCCAAAAATTTGTTGGCTCAGCTAACGCCCGCCAGAAACCTCATTTGGACTGAATTTTCAAGGCTTCTCACAAGTGCTTTGCAAAAACATTTCAACCCTCGGAAACCTCACCAGCAAACACCTGGGGGGGGGGGGAAGCCCTGGGATGAGCTAGCCTGGCCCTGCACCTGAAGCCCCTAAGCGTTGTTGGCGGTACCGCAGTTGTGGGGTGCTGATTGTGATGTCACAAAGGTCCATTTGCAAGCGAGGCCTGGACTCAGTGGTTTGAGCATTGGCCTGCTAAACCCAGGGTTGTGAGTTCAATCCTTGAGGGGGCCATTTAGGGATCTGGGGCAAAAATTGGGGATTGTGCCTGCTTTGAGCAGGGGATTGGACCAGATGATCTCCTGAGGTCCCTTCCAACCCTGATATTCTATGATTCTAAACAATTAAGGTCCTGTTTTCAGGGGGGGGGGGTTCCTCAATTAAAAAACAAAACCAAAAGGCCGTGGGCCAAACGAGGCAGGCACCACCGTTTCTCAGGAGCCTGGTTTTCAAAGTTTCCCACAAGGCAGCAGCTGCCCTTTAGGCCAGGGGCAGGAGTGGGGGAGAATGAGTCGGTGCTTCTTTTGGACCGGCTCCTGCGGGGCGGGCTGCTCATCCTCCTCCCTCCCTCTCTCTCTCTCGGTGCCACCTGCCAGGGGCTGGCTCCCTGGCTCTCTTAGCGACGCGGGGCAGAGCCAGGCCCGCGGGGCGAGGCCAGCGGCCCGGCGCTTGGCGAAACCCCCCTGCCGCTCGCCCCCGTTCCCGTTCCCCACGTGAGAAGCAGCCGCACAAAGCAGAAGCGAGAACGCCGCAGGCGGCTGCCCGGGGCGGGCAAGAACACGCGGGGGCGGCGCTTGTCAGCGTGGCGCTGGGCGGGCTGCCTTCGCCCGCTGATTTGGCGGCTGGGCCGGGGCCGGGGGCCGGGGCCGGCGGGCGGGGGAGAGGCGGCGCCCGGCTGACAGCGAGCTGGCGGCAGGCAGGGGGCGTGCGGAGGCGGATTTCCTCCGCGCGGCCGGCGACACCTCCCCGGGGCCCCTTTCCCCGCGCGGCCGCGGGCAGCTGCAGGCGGCGGAGGCAGGTCGGAGTCCGGCCCCATGGAGGGCGCGGGCCGGAGGAGCCGGCCCGAGGAGGCGGATTTCCCCGAGGAGGAGGAGGAAGAGGTGGACCCCAGGATCCAGGTGAGGCAGGAGAGCGAGCCCCGGGGATGCTGCGGAGCGGCGGCAGCCGGGGAGCCGGTGCCGGGGGGTGGCTCAGCCCCAAGCCCGCACGCTTTGGGAGGACGATGCCTGGCCCCGGAGCCAGGGGCCTCAGCGTTGGGGTGGAACGGTCCTGCACGGAGCTGCGATCGCGGGGAGGGGAGGGGGTGATTCTGGTTTTGGGGGGGGAGGAGGTCCCTGCGTTTTGCTCCCCATCCTTGCACAGGTGTCCCCTAGATCTCCTCCGCGTTACCCCCTTACTATTCCGCCCCCCCCCCCCATGGGGCGTGCAGCCGCTGTGCATCTGCCCGCTGAGCTCATTAGGTTTCTGCTGGGGTATTTCTGCGGATGGGTGGAGAGGCTGCTGGAGCACCGGGTGCCTGCCTGCTCCCCTTCGGGAGAGGGGGTTTAAAAGACCCCCCTTTGCCCCCCCTTTTTGTGTGTGCTGGAAAGAAGTCGGCCACCCCACCCCGGATAGGCAGCATTGGGGAGTGGGGCGTTTCTGAGCCTTCCCGGACTTAAAGCAACCTGCCCCCTTTGCAAACCCAAGGGGAAACCTCCTGTGATATTTTGCACAGGCTGCAAGAATACCTGAAGAGCGGTTTCTGCAGTGTGTGTGTGTCTGCACACAGACAAGACAATGCAACTGTGATTTCTTCGGTACCATTCGTACAGGGCGTTTTTCAAAGCGCTGTACAGTAGTTAGAAGACCAGAGCTGAATCATTTGTGGCTTGGCTGTTCAGTAAGATTGGGCTTGGAGGTGGGAAAGAAACATGTTTGAAGCTGAGACCTGAAATAAGATTGTTCGAGGGGGTCATGGTCTCTCTCAGCTTGGTGCCTGCAGCTGAGCAAGGGCATTTGTGAAGTTGAATTAGTATGATTTAAGCTGTTCATGCTAGTTGCTTAAGATTATTATATTTTTCCATTAAAATGTTATCTGCCATGACTCTCTTCCCTTCTTTTAAATTAAAATTCTGACTTTTGCATTTTTTGTTGTGATAAAAAAAATCAAACCTTTCTTGTAAACCTAGAGTAAGGGTATAAAACTCTTAATAATAAAGGTAGGATTTTAATTAAAAAGGAAAACACAGGCTTGAAATACAAAATGTTACTTTCCTTTCCTTTTACCTGTGTTTTTAAAATGCTCCTGAATCTTTTTTTTGTTTTTGTTTTTTGAACAAAGCTCCCCGTCTTCCTCCTGTCCCACCTCAAATTCATGCCCTGACCAACTGCTTAGTGGAAAGATCAGTGTGGCCATAATCCTGCAAAGACCTACGCACAGGCTTAATTTTATGCACTGAGTATTTCCTTGGATTACTGGCTGTGTGTAAAAAGAAAAGGAGTACTTGTGGCACCTTAGAGACTAACAAATTTATTTGAGCATAAGGTTTCATGAGCTACAGCTCGTGAGCTACCGAAAGCTTATGCTCAAATTTGTTAGTCTCTTTTGGTAGCTCATGAGCTGTAGCTCATGAAACCTTATGCTCAAATAAATTTGTTAGTCTCTAAGGTGCCACAAGTACTCCTTTTCTTTTTGCGAATACAGACTAACACAGCTGCTACTCTGAAACCTGTCATCTTTTCATTGTGACCAGATTAATTAATGTAATTTGGTGGAAAGTCACTCAATAGTTGATCAATTCATGATGGGGGTCTTTTTGTACAATTCAACATTGAGGGCCAAATTCTGATACTACTTTTGCAGAAAGAGGGTATTGGTGTAACTGCTTCTAATGTATTGCAAGAGGATACATTTTTATACTTACTGTCTTCGTATGTGCCTGTTTCTGTTACAGTATTAACACTATCTTCTAATCCTTGTCTTTGTGCCTTTGTCTGTGTTTATACCTCCTTCCCTACCACTGTGAAGACAAATGGCCTTATCTTAAAAACTGTCTTACTAGGAACTAGCTGATATTAGCCATGTTCTTTTAAGACACAGATTGTATGTCTTATTTGTTAATACTAAATAAGAATAACCCAAAGCAAGAACTGTACTTCATTAAAACGAGAATATGAGCAAAGTTTCTCCGCCTGTTTTTCTCTTTCCTGAGTAGCTGAATGCTGAGCCTAGGTGGTAAACGCACAGACTTTTAAGGTTAAGAAGGGACCATTGTGATAATCTAGTCTGACCTCGGGCACGTTGCAGACCATAGAATCTCACCCACCCACTCCAATAATAGACCCATAACCTCTCGCTGAGTTCCTCCAAATGTCTCAAATCTCTGTTTTCATTTAACATTCCAGCCAGAGCCCTAATGTGCTTGCTTTGGGGGATGCCAGATGACACATAATAGAATCTTTCCTCCTTCTCTGTCATGTTGGTGTCTGATTTCTCAGTGCATGTCTGTGTTTTTGCTCTTTTCTAGGGGGAACTGGAAAAGTTAAATCAATCCACAGATGACATCAATCGAAGAGAAACTGAACTTGAGGTACAGAGCTACTTCTCATACTGTCCTTTTGTGTAAACAGGCTTCCATGAGAAATATCTTTATATTAATGGGTACGGGATTGTCCGATGCTCGGTGATTGTTTGACACCAGGTACCTGATGAATGACTCTGAAACAGTAGATATCTGGGTTTGAGCTGAAGTGGGTCAATTGTAAAGGGATGCTGTGAGATTAAAAAACACATTTAAAAAGAGAATTTCTTAGTTTAGATGATTGAAGTTGAGCATGGTTTAAAAATAATTTCACTGTTTTCTATATTTTTACTTTTTGTTTTTCATTAATGTTAGTCAGTGAAAATACACTCACTAGTTAGCCCTTCATAATGAAAGTCTCTCCAATTTTTTTTCCACTAGTCAGTTTCACTTATGTCCTCACTTTCTGGCTCTTAAGTGGGAGAAAGTTTCTACGTTTGGGTTGCAAATATTGCAAAAAAAGGTTTTAAATCCAAATAAAATGTCTTAATGGATTTTTAAGTCCCTAGTACTAGGTTCTGTACAACTTTTTAAAAACTAGAATTTAATTTTTGTACCTAAACTACCTGCCACTTTCTTTATTAGCCACAAATGAAAATGAAAGCCTGCAATAGCATAAGATGGCTGTGCAGATGGAAAAAAATCAACATAAAATAAATGATGCAAAAGGATCACTTAATTATATTCCACTATATTATGTAAATCTGTTTAATTCTGGATGTTACGTTTCACTTTAATTTTGTAAATGATTATTACATTTTAAAAATACAACTTTAAGTACCTATCCTGTAAATTAAAAATCGTAACATTAAAAAAAAGTACTGCCCCAGAGTATGTCTCTTTTAGCCGTCAAAGGTGTGGGCCGAGACAAATATATTTTGGGGTATATCTTTTGCTTTCTGTTGTGACTTCTTCTTAATTTATGGGATGGGGTCCAGAACACACTATGGGGACCTCTAGTTGTATGTCATTTGAATTTTAAAATACAAAATTACAGTGAAATGTAACATTCAGTGTTGAGTCGACTTGCAAAGTTCTATAGTAAATAAATGATCCTTTCACATCAGACACTTATGCTTTTGTCCTCTATCTGCACAACTATCTTGCTGGAAATGGCCCACCTTGATTATCACTACAAAAGGTTTTCATCCCCCCCGCCCTCCTCCTGCTGGTAATAGCTCATCTTAAGTGATCAGGTTTCAGAGTAGCAGCCGTGTTAGTCTGTATTCGCAAAAAGAAAAGGAGTACTTGTGGCACCTTAGAGACTAACAAATTTATTAGAGCATAAGCTTTCGTGAGCTACAGCTCACTTCATCGGATGCATTCATCGTAATGCATCCGATGAAGTGAGCTGTAGCTCACGAAAGCTTATGCTCTAATAAATTTGTTAGTCTCTAAGGTGCCACAAGTACTCCTTTTCTTAAGTGATCACTCTCCTTACAGTGTGTATGATAACACCCATTGTTTCATGTCCTCTGTGTATATAATTCTCCCCACTGTATTTTCCACTGAATGCATCTGATGTGAGCTGTAGCTCGTGAAAGCTTATGCTCAAATAAATTTGTTAGTCTTTAAGATACCACAAGTACTCCTTTTCTTTTTACGTTTTTCAGGCTTTCATTTTCTGTCTGTGGCTATTAAGTCTGTAAATCATAAAGAATGTATTGGTGAATACAATTATCAGTGGTACAGAGAGCTACTTATGTCATGCAGAATGATTAATTCTGAAGTTGAAATATACTTTTAAGTAGCTCTGCAGCTTGATTTTAAATTTCACAAGTAAGCTTTTAATCCAATATATAAATAGTCAGTTCATCCGAACAGCCACCAGTTAAATGGTCTCGAGTAGTACTGGCTATTAGCAAATTTTTGCAGTCTCCTTATTTCATGCTGATGCATTGAAATTGAATGACAACATTACTATGAATGGTGGTTTGAATTTCATTAGACCTGTGGTACAGCATATTATACCACAGGTGGAACAGTAGTATTGAACCACAACCTGTAAACGCTTATACATGTGATAGTCCCATGGACTTCAGTGGGACTACTCACCTGGCTAAATTATTCATGTGTGTAAGTGTATTCACAACCTAGAAACTTGCTGCTACTGTCCTTAGTCTGGTTGAGCTATGCTTGTAGCAAACTTGCTGAACTCTAAAGCTTAAATTCATCCCTGGTCTACTGACATTGTTGGAATTAAATAAGAGAGACATTTTAACATAAGGGTTAACACAATTTCTGCCCCTTCCCCTTATTTATTATAAGACGCATTCAATTTCAAACATCGTAGGAAACAGTTGTCATAGGCTTTCTGCTTTGAGTAGACACTCGTTCAGGGTTATGTCTGTAATGCTTATTGCAAGTAGTGTGTGTTTGAATTCTTATTGACATCATGTCTCTGTGAAAGAGTCTCCTTCAACAAAAAACCTTCTTACATTGATGCCAGTATATGTAATATTAGGCAATCAAGTAATCTTTGATCCCAGAATTTTCATTTTTCTTGATCTGTTTAAACTTGTGACAGTTGACTGTCACAAGCAAGTAATCGCTGACATTTTATGTGCACGATGACAAAATTGGTCCATGTAAGATATATTTATATATATTTTTTATTTAGAACGCCT
Source organism: Dermochelys coriacea (assembly GCF_009764565.3). Lineage (NCBI taxonomy): Eukaryota > Metazoa > Chordata > Testudines > Dermochelyidae > Dermochelys > Dermochelys coriacea. Next base: position 193,155,515 of record NC_050069.1, on the reverse strand, counting down.
AAAAAATTATACTTAGAAAATCCTAATATCCACACTAAACAACAGGAAAAAAAAATCTACAAAGTTGCCTCGTAGGTTTAAATCCGCGGTGAACTCTGGGGAAGAGAGATGATCTCAGTCCGAAATTTGAGAGTGTCATTCTACTTCAAGGACCCTTCAAGAGAGGGTGGAACTGCATTTGGAGCTTTTGTTTGTTACCTGAGGGAGAGAAAACACCCATTCTGTTGCTGCCTCTTCCTAGTTTGGGATAGCAGTTTCTACTGCTGTTTTAGAAATGACCTGGTTTAAATATTTAGATGACAAGAGAAAGATGGCAGAATATTTCTGCTTAAACAGACAGTGGAATTATATTTATCCTAGTCCTCCTTTCGTTTTTCAAATTTGCCAGCTACTGCCCTAACAACTTCAGTGGAAGTGAACATAGACCCTTATCTCCACTGAAAACAATGGGTCTCAGCACAGATGCAGGAGTCTGTGCAAGCAGATCTCACTGCAGGTTTGGAGCCTGAGTTTGTTCTCCTTACTAGCTGGAGTCTTGCATGTTTCCTCCAGTATTCAACTCTTGCAGCACTGACCTTTCCCAGACTATCAGCCAAAAGAAGGGGCATACTTAAATAAACTTGCAGTTTCCAAGGGGCAACAGGTTTTTCCACAGCTACTGCTGTACTTGGGAATGCTCCCCCTTTCCTGAGCTGTTTTGGAGAGGGGAGGGGGATGGAGTCCCAAATAAACTTACTCTTGGGACTAACCCACCGTTATTACATTGAGTGTTGATTTATGAATAGTGCTCCAGTTCCAGGTCACTGAAACATCTTTATGGTCCTGGTGCTTTTATTGATAAGATCTGCACTGTTCTGTATCTTGTAAAATCAGCTATTATGGAAATAGTGGTTTTGACTGGTTTTAACTTAAAATGTGCAACAGTGTACGACTTCATATACGCAGAAAAGATTGAGCCCTAAGCATCTAAGGCAAACCTCAGGAAGAAGGGAATTTCACGCTGAAATATTAACTGACTAGATGCCCACTTGATGTTCTTTATGACCATTTTATTTTATGTATTTACTTACATATCAGTTTCCTTTGGTATATTTAAATCCTGATCCTGTAAGTGGGCCTATGTAGGTGGACCCATATGCCAATGCAGAACTGCACTGACGTTGGTGGGACTCCACAGGTTTAAGGGATTGCCTTCAGAGAACAGGCTGCAAGATGAGTACCAAAGTGAATGTGTGGGGAGACTGTATCCTTATTTAAGGCATACCATTTTGGACTTTAGGTTAATTCTTGTTAGTCCAGTCATTGCTGATGGGTTACTTAACTTACATCAAGGAAGTGAAGTTTGTCTTGTAAGTTGCATAATTCTCAGTGTTAAGTATTCCAGAAATAATCAGAAAAAGCAATTTGCTAGATATGCCTTTTTTAAAGGCCTACAGAAAAATGTGGTGATGTGTTGTGTGGCTTGATTCACTATTGATATGCAGGAAGGATGGCTTTGTGGGTGAGTCAGTGGTTGGGATCTTATGAATTCTGGGTTCTATAACTGGTTCTGCCACAGACTTTCTGTGTGACCTTGAGCAAATAACTGAAGCCCTGATTATCCCCCTCTCCCCCCAAGTGTAGTGAACACATCCAGTTCTCATGGACTGTAAAGGAGGTTACAGATGCTGACTGCCTCTGAAATTCAGGCATTAATCTCTGTGCCTCTGGTCCTTATCTATAAAATGGCAATAATACTTCTTCTCTACCTCACAGGAGCGTTATAGGGGTAAATTCACTGATGTTTGTAAGGTGCTGAGAAACTATGTTGATGGAAGGGATGGACCCACAAGTACTCAGCTGCTTGATGTAGAGACAGCGCTGTTCATTCCAGAGAGCCAGTAAGAGGAACAGCCTGTCTATTATTTTAGCAGCTGAGCCCCACTTCAGTTCTTATCCAATAAAGTAATTACATAACCAAGCAAGCAAGGGATAGGATTTAGAAGGGTGTGGGTGTAAATGCTGTGAAGTCATTTTCAGTGGCTTTATCAGTTCTGTGAGGTGGTGAATAAGTATACCGTTTGCCCTCTCAACTACCCCCATTTAAACCTTGGGGAAATACCTTGACCTAATAATGGCTACTGATAAAGTGCATTCAGGATTTTTTTTTTAGTCTTATAAAGGGCACCAGGTTGCTGATAGTTACATGCTGGATTAATTAATGTACCGCCTATTAATGAATCTGTAATTAGGATTGTTTTAAAATCTATACCTCTGCTCTCACACCGTGGAACGCTGAACGTTACTGATGCAGCAAAGAATTATGGTGATCCTGAAAGCGATTTAACACTTGGCTTCTCTAATATTCTTGTTAATATTTGAAACCTCCGTGAAGAGGCGGGGGAGCCTGCTGTAAATATCTGAAAGTGGCGATAGGAATATAAATCAGACAAAGACAAGTTAGAGCACTGCCTTATTACTTTGGGGGCTTTCTTCCTGGGTCTTAGAAATGCTGTGTCCTCCTGTCCCCAAAATCAGAATCATAAACTATTTTAATGAATGTGTGTATTCCATAGTATGGAACACATTCACTACGTAAAAGGATGCCCTTGATAAACTCTGAAAAGTACGATGCCGGTATGAAAGACTCAACTGACCCACAGGTGGCACTGCACCAGCACCGTGACATAAATACAACAAACCACCACCGGATCCTAACAATCCAAATTGTGTCTTGCGTTGGTAGCATGATCTCTTGCACTGCGGTAGCTAAAGCCTTACCAGCTTCTCTTAAATTCTGTGTAGGGGATTAATGCTCCATGAAAATGTGGGAGTAATAGTGCTGCATTCAGCCATGCACGCTACAAGCAGGCACTGTGCAGGCTCTTCTACCCAAGCTTGCCAATGTCCTCTAATCCTTCCTGGCCTGCAAGATCCCTTGCTATTTTTAGTCCTGGGCTTCTTTAGAGAGACTGCCAATCATCCTGAATTGTAGGTAGCCTTTGTGCTGGTCACAGTTAGAGAGCTGGGATGCACATCAACAAAATTGCTTTTCACTTGTGCATTTGAACTCTTCTGCAAAGATGAAAGGCTAATGCACTAAACTCTCTGTGCCTTGGAGGAAAAATCTTTTGTCAACAATTTTATTATAAAATTCTTTTTCTCCTCATTTTTGAACTTGTTTTTGGGGTGAGGGTTTCGATTCTTCAGGTGGGAACTTGCTGTACAAAATTTTAGGCTAGGATCACTGCACCCCCTCCAAATTTTAGAAAGGTTGCTTATCAGCTGTGGCTGGTTTGATTAATGTGCAGAGCTTGTATGTGCCTGCTGTAAGAGCTCATATCTTCAGAGACAGTATCATTTTTGTCAGTGCTTATATGCAGCATTTTCACAAGAACCTAGAAAATGGCCCAGTTGAGAGCTCGGTGTCTGTGACTTGTGTCCCCTGTTTGCTAGCTCTTTGGCGAGCATGAGGCGTGGTGAGATAGCTGTAGAATAGAATTTGTGAAAAGTTCACGTATTCAAAAATATGGAGTAGATGAAAAAGGGAAGGGGTGTGCGTGCACCTTCTAACTTCAGCCCCCTCAAGCTCTTTCTGATATTCCATTTGTTAGCAGTGGAAATGGACAACAGGCATCTGCACATGGACTTCTCTTTACTTGTACAGTCAGAAATAGAAGGCAAAGAGTGATTTCTTTCTGACCACCCCTTCTGGAAAGAACCATTGCCCAAGAAAGCCAGATGGTTTTTCAGCCTGACCCACCCCCGCTGAAGCAGAAGTGTGCTGCTGGCATGGAGAGTTAATAAAAAAGAGTGCTTAGAAAGACCACCCAATTTCTCCTTTTTTTATAAAACTAAACTTCAGCTTGGTAGTGGGCCCTGCCTGCAACACTTTGTGGGGCTGGAGGCTACAAGGGGATCCCCCAAATCCCTATTTTCTAGCTGGGAAAGGAATAGATCACTGGGTGAGTCAGGTGACATCTTCATCTCATTTAAAAAATTAAGTATTAAGGATTGATTGTTTTCTTTTGAAGGGCTGGCAGTTGTATACTCTCCACATGATTTAGTAAAATACAAACCAGACAGCAAGGACCTTGATAAACAATTTGATGATGATCTGAGTTTTCATAGGCCAGATTTTCAGTGTTAGGAATGAACAAATGTTTGTGTCTAATGTAGATGTGCAGATACTAGGCAGGCATGCAAATTGGGTACACCTGGAATTTGTGGGCATAAGTTAGGGAGATATTTGTATGTCCCTAACCTTGAAGGGTTGATCTTAAATATCATAGCAGCATTAGCTATCTGTAGCATGGGAAAACAGAATGAATGTTTCCCCTGGCCCTTGGAAATTTACTGACTGCAAGATACGTTCAGGGTTAGGGTTACTTTACAGCCGTGTAACAGATTCCTTCCTACTGGATAATGGGTTGTCAAGAGGATACTAGTTTCTGCATACTGAGTTGTGAAGAGGATATTGTAGCCCCAGCATTTGAAGTCCAGATGAAACTCTGAGCAATGAGTGAGTGAGCTGAGCCCCTTCCTCTCCCTCAACTGCAAAGATGTAGCAAATTGCATTCCACAGAGCTTTAAATTTTAAACTGCTTTTAAACACTGCATTTGAAAATACACTCTGCCTGAAGGGCAGGAACTGAAGTTTGCCTGTCTTCTGGAATCTAACTCCAAACCTCGCTTGTTGGCATTTGCATCAGAAGGGAACAAAAGCATATTTGATCCTCTTAACAGCTGCTACGTAAGTGCAAAATAGTATTTTATTTTGGGGAGGGGTCAAGTGGGGAGCCTTCTGTCTGAACAGTTTGTCAGATATGGTCCTCTGTTGTAGTTCAAAAACAACAAGGAGTTCTTGTGGCACCTTAGAGACTAACGCATTTATTTGGGCATAAGCTTTCGTGGGCTAAAACCCACTTCATCAGATGCATGGAGCGAAAAATACAGTGAGCAGTATAAATATTACAGTACATGAAAAGATGAGTTGCCTTACCAAGTTGGCGGTCAGTGCTAATGAGGCCAATTCAATTAAGGTGGAAGTGGCCTATTCTCAACAGTTGACAAGAAGGGGTGAATATCAAGAGAGGGAAGGGTTTCAGAGTAGCAGCCGTGTTAGTCTGTATTTGCAAAAAGAAAAGGAGTACTTGTGGCACCTTAGAGACTAACAAATTTATTAGAGCATAAGCTTTTGTGAGCTACAGCTCACTTCATCGGATGAAGTGAGCTGTAGCTCAGGAAAGCTTATGCTCAAATAAATTTGTTAGTCTCTAAGGTGCCAAGAGAGGGAAAAGTACTTTTGTAGTGCTAATGAGGCCTATGCAATCAAGGAAGACGTCGCCCATTTCCAACATTTGACAAGAAGATGTGAGCATCAGTGAGGGAAAACTACTTTTTGTAGTGACCCATCCATTCACCCATTGTAGTTCAATAGCAGAACAAAGAAGCAGTTATTGGAACAGTCTGCTTTTCAAAAAGGGTATTCCAACAGCAGCATGTGTTGGGTAGAAGACTGGCATGCTCCCCAAAGCTACACTTCTAGAATCTCTCTATTGGGCAAGGGGTAGAGGGGAGGGAGCTAAGGAATTCTTAGTGGGGAACTGCTAGGACAGTAAATATTCCTTTTGTGTTGAAAAGTAAACTCCAGTTGTCCTCATTTGATACATATTGGTGCAGCACTTGCCAGTTTTAGTTCCGTGTGTCCTGTAATGCAGTGGCTCTCAACCTTTCCAGACTACTGTACCTGGCTTTCAGGAGTCGGATATGTCTTGAGTACCCCCAAGTTTCACCTCACTTAAAAACTATTTGCTTACAAAAACAGACGTAAAAATACAAAAGTGTTACAGCACACTGTTACTGAAGCATAGCTTACAATATTTATATTCCTAAGGTACCACAGGGACTCCTCCTTGTTTTTGCTGATACAGACTAACATGGCTACAACTCTGAAACCTGTTACTTTCTCATGTTTACCATATAATTATAAAATAAATCAATTGGAATATAAATATTGTACTTGCATTTCAGTGTATAGTATAGAGCAGTATTAAACAAGTAATTATCTGAATGAAATTTAAGTTTGTACTGACTTTACTAGTGCTTTTTATGTAGCCTATTGTAAAACTAGGCAACTACCTAGATGATGAACCACTGCTGTGTTTCTAGCTATTAAGTGCTCCAAGTGTGAAGAGCTAGGTTTTGACCCTTTCCTTCACATCTCTACACCCATAACGCATATAGAAACAAGACACCTTGATTTCTGTTGAAACTTCAGGACAAACTTCTTACAGTTTCAATTGAAAAAAGGAGAGAAAGAGAATGAAATGTTACACAGTTACTTAAAAATCACACTCTTATCTGAAATATTGTTATTCTACTATCCTTACGAGGAACATTGAAGGATAGTAGGATAACATTTGGCAGACTCTCTTTCCAAAAGAGACTGGAGGAAAAAGTCTGCTTTGCTCGGCTTGTTTACTTTGGCATTTGAGCAAACTCTGTACAGTTAGCTTTACTGTTGTCCATTCTGTGTAGTTTGCCCTGTTTTATGCGCAGGGCATAGCATACCAATCGGAGAGGGGAAAAACATGTAGTTGTAAAACCATAAAAAATTGTCAGGGTGACTCGTGAGCATGGATAGTACCTGAAACGGCAGAGACACTACTTTGAACACTACTTTTAACTGATCAGATTTCAAGTTGATGAAATATTTTAATTATTTTTTACAAGGAACCGAAAGACCGAATATAGATGGGGAGAAAGAACTTAATCTCTGTGGGTTTCGTCTGAGCAGCCTTGCAGCACTCACAGCTCCTGTGACTGCTTTGCCGTGTGCCCCGTGCTGAAGCATTACAGTTCTTTCACTTCCTTTCCCCAGCAAACATAGGCTAGGGCATTAGATAGAAGCAGAAGAGGTATCTTGCGGTTAAACAAGGTAAATGCAAAACGTGTACACCTACAGGACAGTGATGGCAGCTGGTCATGGAGAGCAAGACAACAGATAATTTGGAGGTGCAGGTGAAGAAGAGTCCTCCCAGTGCATGTGATAGGCCTGTCTGGTATATCTGTCTCAGGTATTTATATTGCCCCCTTGACCATAGTATCTGAGCACCTCAGAATCTTTACTGTGTTTATCCTCACAACACCTGTGGGTTGGGGGGGCGGGGAGTGCTATGATCCCCATTGGAAAGACAGGGAACTAAGGCAGAGAGGAACTAAGTGATTTGCCCATGGGCACATGGGAAGTCTGTGGCAGAACAGAGACTTGCGTCTGGGTGTCTCAGGACCCAGGCTAATGCCTCAAGTGCTGGATCATCTTTCCTGTGCAATGGATCTAAGTGCTTGGAATACCTATCCGTTCACATAAGTTCTCCGGATGTTGAGCAAACTCACCATGTGTTTCATAGCACTTCTGAGCAAGCCTGGTCAGTGCTTCTGCCCACTCCAGTTCAATTCAAACTGTGGCAGAGCTGGTGTCAGTGGGAAGTGCAGTTGTTGCAGCTGCACTAGTTCAATTGGTCTGTCAGCACAGTTGGATGGTACTCCTCTATGCCCTTCACAGGCAGTTCTGACAGAAGGGGATGGAGCCTGTGCTCTCATTGCATGTCCCTGCTCTGGGGAGCTGTGCCTGGAACTTTGGGCAGGTGGTATAGCAGCTGTTGGGGGAGTGGAATCAGTTTAGGTTAACTGTCTGGCTAGTGTGGACGCACTGAACTGCCGAGACAAACAGTGCTACAGTTGCTTAGCTGAAACATTTAACATGGAAGTGCCTCTCATGTTGACAGAGCTAATGAAAAGTGAAAGTAGAGTGTGGGAATGAAATGGAGGGGTGGTAACCTCTCTGGGAGCTAGTGGTTCTTTGGGTTTTGCATTGTGGTGTGATCTGGTCATTTTGTGTTAGCTTGAGAAAATGATTAGAAACCTTTGCTAATGATCAAGGCACGTAAAAGATGAGTCTGCTGATTATTTTATCATTCAGAAGAAAGTTGAACATGCAGAATTAGGATCTTCCATTTCTGATTAACAGAAACTTGAGGACATATTCTGGTTAAAATGGGCTGTCTGATAAACCATGGGGTTTAAAAACAATTATCACTTAACATAGATACCACCAACTTTCTCTTATTGATCAAAATTTCATGTGGGGTCCTCATCGTGGGTGCCTTTTTAAAACAAGACCCCAATCATCAGAGTACTTGAGCATGTGTGTATTTTACCTATTGACTTGAATGGGACAATTCACAGGGGTTAAGCTAAGCATGTGCTTAAGTGTTTGCAAGATCTATGCCTAAGGTGCCAATTAGAGAGGCTCTTGTTACAGCACAGTAATTAGGAGGTGCTTCATCGGTTACAGATCTGTGGCTTCTCACCAGATTTGCTCTTGGTTTGACAGTTCCATGCTGTTTTTTATTCCATGTGGTGATGGTCGCATTCCCTTCCCTAAGGGATGAGAGTACATATAATTAGAACATGAATAAAACTGGGGAAGGTCTCAATGCACAAATTAGTCATTATAAGAAGTTGCTGTTGACAGTTTTCTTCCTTCCAAGAGTATTTTTTATGGACCTAAAAATGAGGCTGTTTGAACTAGATGCTGTGAGGGTATCTTCACATGCTGTGAGGGTCTCTTCACATTTTAACACACAGTCTTCCCCGCCCCCATCTGAAAATCTGGGAAAAGTGAAAATAAGCCCAATTAACTATGTCACTTAGAAATGAGTTTTTAATGGTAGGTTTCCCAGCAGGGCAAGAACATTCTCTCCCCCCACCCCTCTAAATATGCTTCGCTATTTAAAAGTAATTTTCGTGCAATGAATTCATCAAAACTCCTAAAGCAATTTAATTTCCCCCATTTGTGAAGCTCACATTGTGAGTAGTGAACCATATAAAATCCATTAGTCTAATTAGAAATGCTGTAATTTGTTTAACTCTTCTGGTTCAGAAGCTTGCTTATTTCATACACATATTGTCTGACCATTATCTCATGATGCAGTTTGATACTAACACTTTTCCCCAAGAAAAGAGACTTAAGCTAGATCAGAGTTATAAAATAGAATGGAACTGTTAAAATACTAAATTAACATTGGCTGTTGCCACATTAGCCATATAAATATTATTTTAAAGTAGATCAGAATACTTTAAGATGCCAAAACTATTAACATGGGGACAAAAAATTATGCTATTGATCCTGTTAGGATTTTAGATAACACTGAAAATCAACCATAATTGGGTGTACTAAAGATGCATTTTAATAATTTGTTTTGAATCTTTCCCTTCTGCCTCTATAAATGTCAAGTGTTAGCCTGCAATCTTTTTTTTTTAAATCTTGGCAATGAATATATAACTTCGTATTCTAGAAATTTTAGGAAAAAAGGAAACAGGATCTGAATTAGACAGAGCTCTAAGCCAGCTGCTTTCAGTTAATCAAAATGTCACTCCAGCAGTGTGCCTAAATCCTTCTTTCTAATTGCAAGGTTTATCATGAGCTCACATGGTCCTTGTTCTTGGTCCCTTTAAATATAGAGCCAGATTCCAATCTCAGTTACATCTGTCAGTCTGGAATAACTGAGTTATGCTGGATGCTGAAATCAGAATCGGATCCATTCTGTTTAAAAAATAAAAAAAATAAGAGGTGATCGGAATCATTCTTCTGTTCCACTTATCTAATTATAAAGAGGGCTAAATCAGTTTGGGAATGACAGGAGAAGTTCTGGCTTTCTTAAATATAAAAGAATAACAGTCAAATGGGAAGCAACCATCTTCACTAACTGATGCAATAGAACCGAAAAGGTTGGCTTTCATGACAGAAAACTGAATTGAAAACTCTACAGAGATGTTTTTGGAAGGGTGTGTTTTAAATCAACTTTTTTGGTCTGAAAATTAGCATATAAGCTCTTTAAATGTTTCTGGTGCTTTCTCCTGGAGAAAGCAGGTCCTTGGAATCCTAGTTTCTATTGTAAAATGGTGCCCTTGCTGTGAAATACCATGAAGGGCTTTCAGTTTCTGCTGTAGTTTGACAGTTGAGAGATCTCAGCACAACCTGGGATTGGGCCATGAGATGGCAGAACCCACTGTGACCCAGTTCCAGTTTACAGAGTAGAGATGCTCAAAGAGGGGACCAGAATTCTGAAAACTGCTTGAAAGTCTCTTTAAATTCCTTAGAAAACATGTAGCTGTCTAAGTTATCATAATTATTTCCAAGAGATGTCTGTATTCTTTCCAGAGGACACTTGAAAAGGAAAAATCCAAATCTCTCTGATCTAGTGCAGGAACGTGAATTGCTCTCTAGTATTAGAACAGGAATACTCAGACCTCAGTGGTTCAGGAGCCAAATTAGCGATCATTATAGCCCAAAAGAGCCACAATAGTGTGACTTCGTTTCATGTACTTACTTACACATGTATATACGTAATTATTCTCATAGCAAAATGACTGACCAAGTATTATTATTTTTATCAACTACAGTTGGTTAATAACATAGTAAAAGCATCCTGATTGGTTGTTAATTAAATCACGCAGTATTTTAATATCATGTGCTGCAAAGAGCCTCAGAAGACTCATTAAAGATACACTTGTTGCTCGCTAGTCTCAGTCTGAATATCATTGTATTAGAAAATCACACAACAGGCCAGGTGTGTCTTTGTCCTTTACCTCCCTCTGAGCTTGGTGCTCTGCTGCTCTTCCTCTCCCCTCCTTGACGTTTCTCGACCACTGGCCTATTAAGAAATCCTTTCTGGCTTATGCTGTCCTGACATTTTTATATATGCTGCTTTCTGAAGATACATTCTGACATCCAGAATTAGCTTTTAGGTTCATTCCAGGGTACTGGATATTATTATGACAGAACAGTTCTAGTTTAATAATAATGACAGCCACTATCCTAACATTCTTGGCTGTTCTTTGACTCCTAATCAACATCTCCACACTAGGAACAACAGACCAAGAAAAGTAAAATTACACAAACACTCTAATTTTTCTTCTGTCTTTTCTTCCCCTCTTGTAGGATGCACGCCAAAAATTCCGCTCTGTGCTGGTGGAAGCTACGGTGAAACTAGATGAACTAGTAAAGAAGATTGGAAAAGCTGTGGAAGACTCTAAACCTTACTGGGAGGCCCGGAGGGTAGCCAGACAGGTGAGAACTCTCTCTTTTAAGCTTATGCTGGTAATTGGATCATGGTACAACACACACTGGAAAGTACACACTGGATGCATCACATGGTACTATTAATAGCACCCTAAGTGTAGGCATTTGGCTGATGCTTTGATAGATGTCTGGGGTTGCATGTTTGCCATATGAATTGATGGCAAATATCTGTTCTCACCCCCCCATAATAACTGTGTGTGCACTCTAGACCGAAAACAACCACATAGGCATACGCTATCAATAGCAAAAGGCTTGTGCTAGAGAATAGAACTAATAATGGCCTTTCAACAGTAAAAGACTTACTCAGCTTCATTCCTCTCAGCAGTTATAATTGCTCTAAAACCAGTTATAGAGCTTAAATTTCTGTCTCTTGATTCTGTCTCTCAAAGCTTAATGCTAAGTACTAAAATTGAAGGGTATTGGAATTTGTTCAACCCCACTCCTCCTCCCCCACAACCAAGAGAATTCTGCTCTGATTTTTCCTGGTAAGTATAAACACACAATATTACTCTGAAAGGGGTGAATATTCAGGGATGTCTGAACTCTCCTCTCTGACATGAATTATGGCACTTGTGTGACAGTTGTGGGCAATATCACCCGGACTTGGGTGTTTAAAGTTAGGCACCTGAATCTGTTAACTTCATTACAGGGGCTTGGAAAAGCCCAGTTGCCTGGGGCAGGTGAGTGGGCTCAGTTGGGCTGGGGAGCAGAGTGGCTGGAGCTGCTGGCTGTAAAGGGAGTGAGAGCTCCTGGAAGCACAGAGGTGACTTCTCTTTCTGAAGATAGGAAGTGCATGTGCAATGTTTGTTTCAGAGTAGCAGCCATGTTAGTCTGTATTCGCAAAAAGAAAAGGAGTACTTGTAGCACCTCAGAGACTAACAAATTTATTTGAGCATAAGCTTTCGTGAGCTACAGCTCACTTCATCCGATGAAGTGAGCTGTAGCTCACGAAAGCTTATGCTCAAATAAATTTTAGTCTCTGAGGTGCCACAAGTACTCATTTTCTTTTTGCAATATTTGTGCAATACATATATTTTTATATCAAGCATGTTTTTATAGTTCTACAAAAATGACTGTGTAAAACCAAGGGACTTAAGACTTTGTAAGTTACTCCCTTAGAAGTCGATGATAGATGTGAGTGCTTTGTACTACTGAAAATTGGACCACTTTGTTAGGTACGTAACTTCAGGCACCAGATCACAAAAATATCCACTGTGACCGGAACTTGGCAGCTACTGCTGAGTCCCTCCAAATGACATTTTATCTCTGTCATTGGTTCCCAAACTTTTTACTAAGGTACCCACCCCCTGGATTTTGTCTTTTTTTGTGATCCGTCATTATATGCATACGCTCTCTGCCCCAGCACTGCAACGCTAATCCTGGCCCAATGCAGAAGGGAGGCATGAAGGTGGAGCAGGAGTTTGGAGAGTGAGCTCAACCTGTGGCGGCAGCACCTGTCCTGTAGGGCTGGCCTGGCTGCCAGCTCCAGGTATTGTGATCCCATGTGTCAGGTTACGGTGTCTGGAGTGGGGAGCTGGGCCCCATCCCACAGGACAGGGTAAGTGTAAGACATTCTCGCCTTCCAAACCACTCCCCCTACCCCACCCTGTCCTCCCGTCCGCACCAGGCCAGAAGTATATGTTACTTACACCAGAGCCTGGTGATGTTTCCGGCCCTGGAAATGGTGACTCATCTAGAACCTTTGTGCAACCTATGGTGGGTTGAGACCCACCATTTAGGAAACACTGCTCTGCTTATTTGCTGTCTGTAAAAGCCCTTCAGTTATGCTAGCTAGAGCATCTTGTGAAAGGAGAGGTTTGCGCTCTGTTAAAGATCTTATTTCCAAAACACACGTGTAACCATTGCATTTAAAAAAATGTGGATAACACTGAAATTTTTTTATAGGATTGCAATATGAATACTCCAGTAATGACAGATTCATCAGTAGAGATTACCATATTTATTCACTTCATTCTGTTAGGCTTAAGTAAAATGCTATCCTCTTCAGACTTGCCTGCTCACTCAGACTAATACTGTTCTATGTTATTTAGATTCTTTGATACTGTCTCCTTTTTGGAGGCTTAGCTTCTAGCTCTTTATAGCCTGCTTCCCAACAAAAACTTTATTTATCATTTGTATTGTGGTTGTCGGGTAGTCCCAGCTGTGATCAGGACGCCACTGTGCTGGGGGCTGTACAAACACAAAACAGAAAAATGGGCCCTTCTTTACTAATGGTTATTTGCATGCTAAGTTCTTGTAACAGCTTTAGGGTCCAGGGGAATACTGTTCAAGAAATGTAATAAAACAGAGAGAGCCATAAGATTACAAAGCATGTTATCAGAAATCATTCTCTGCCCCAGGCAGTTTATGATCTGAATTTTATTAAGTTTGTGTAACAAGATATAATTTTAAAAAAGGCTATAGGGAAAATGATTTAGACTGGGGGGAAGATGTCATGAAACATTGGGCGACTTCCTTCGCACCGGCATATTGATCCATTTCAGTCATCCAGGGATCTTTTTAAACTTTGATTCCCAGAGGTGTAGAGGAGTGATGAGAACTAAAGTAACAAAACAATTCCTTTCCAGAGCACCTCCCCCTTACTTGTCTAATTACCTTTATACATTAATAACTATATAACATATGAATTCTTTTCATTCATCCAAACACCATAGAATCATTATAGTTATCTCCCAACTTGAGCACAAGGCTGTCCACAGCTGAAATAGTTAAGTTGAAAATACTTGCTCCCTCTTCAGAGTGGGCGTGGAGAGAGGGAAGTGTTTTTTATTCTTTTTCTCGAAGGGAAGTAAAAATCGGATCTATAAATTTGTGTCTTCTGGGAACAAAGATCTGACTTTCTGCTGACGTTCCGATTGGCTGAAATGCCAATTGTCCTAAGTAATTTGGATTCAGAATGCTACATGATTGCCACCCCCTCATCTGAGTTGTCTGACGCAAGCTGTGTTGAGTCATGATGAGATGGTTGGCTTTGGTAGTGCACTGACACGATTCTCCTGTGAAAACATTAGTAGTGCCTTTATTAAGGCAAAACCAATCATAATGGAGTAAGGCAAGGGTTCTGACACGAAGCATAAAAAACACAAATGAAATCAGGCTTCCAATTAAGGATGAATTTACTCTTCCTCAGGGCAGCCTGAGAACCCTGAGACCTCCTGTCCCTACCCCATCTTGTGCAATTCTGAACTGACAGGAAAAATTTTAAGAACTGAAGACGAATGAATCTTCTAAGTAAGACTCCTGTAATGTTTTGTCTGTCTGGTATATTTCAGGAGAAAGTCAGCTTTGGCTGTCTGAGACAAAGCTCTAGTACAATGTAATGATGATCACTTGGGGCTAGGAGTTGGGTTTTCTGCACTTCCAATCCATTGCGTGGAACTGGGACACAGATTATTGACACCAAAGCATTAACGTTAAATTCGTGATGGGGCCAAAGTGACCCGGCAAACTGAGGACCTGAAAACCTGGGGGGGAATTTGAAGGTCTGTGGCAGGGATGATTTGCTATTTTATATATTGTCCTACAGGCACACTAACCACTACAATATATCTTAGTGAGGTGTCTTTGGGGAGGAAGATGTACTGGCTGGGAAGCTGAGCATATAAAAGGGTTTAGCACTTTTCTTCTGGCTTCAGAAGGGAGGTTGGCTAAAATAGCAGCCCAGCTTTTGGCCTGCCTTAACCAGGAGCACCGAGATTAGATGGTTAAGCTACATCATGGATTAGCAAGTCAACATTGTCATTGCAACTCATCACACTTTTTTCCTACGAGTGCTTCTTGTTTGTGTGAAATCTGTTGTTCCTAGCCTGCTGCCATAGATATTGGTCTGAGAATGAGACGACTTCTAATTGCAAATGGAATGGAGAAACGGATGGAGGAGAGGAAATCACAAGAATACATTAATGGTGAAATCACTGGGACGGGGCCTGATGCTGTAGAGAGTTTAGGAAGAGCTGAAGCTGCTTAGCACCTCTCAAGATTGGGCCCAGAGTAGTCCACTATACGAGGATTTTCTGCAAGTCTTGATTAATCAGTTGGCTGGGAATTTGGGAATGGTGTGTTGCCACCATAGATATTGCTGTCAGTCACTGGGGAACAACACGCTGTGCAAAAGCAAGCGTGGTCACCCTAGTACTTGTGAAGCACAGGCTGTGAATCAGAGAGAGGTTTGATTTCCAACTTTTATATGGCCTTGAGCATATTAAAATGGTGATGCCAGCTTCAGTGGGGTGCTGAAGCTTAATTTATTAATGTATGTATGTGCTTTGATGCCCTTGGCTGGAAGATGCTATAGAAGAGTAAAGTATTCTTCTTCATGAGATCCTCACTGATTGCCAAGCTAGGAACCAGTGACTTGAGAAGGCAATAATGGGCTGCTCCACTTCTGATTGGAAAAAAATGTTTAAAAAAAGCAAGCTGACTTAGTGAAGCTAACTAGAATAATAGAGAATAAAACCCCTGGTAATGGCACCCCTGATGGTAATAGGAGCTACAGTACAGTACTCTTGATACCTCCTCATTCCCTGATTCTTCAGAACTCAGTAGTGATTCAGGGTGAGGGAGGAGGTGAAGGCTGTGGCAGCTCTAGCATTGAGCTTGGTCTGGAGAAGCATTATTCTTTGTGCAGGTTGCAGTTTGTTCTCTGCGCAGCTTCCACAGAGGACCATCAGAAAACTTGTTGCTGGCAAAAAGAGGTGAAAGACATGTGCCAAGTAATATCTATGTATCTCTCTCACTACGGTACCTTTCAGAAATGTTGGGAGAAAGATTCATTAAAAGGAATGCATGTTTGTTTCCTCTTAGGTCTTGCACTTCTTCCCTGGCCCAACTCTACAACCAATTCTCTTGTAATATTTTTGGCTTATGTTCTTATGTAACATCCCTTTGTTGCAAACTAGACCCTATGTGCATTAGAAACAATGTATACAGGGATCACTTCACCACAAAATGCAACCATATTTGGAATGTAAAACCTTGTTGCTTTTATCTGTTTAGAAGGCAAAGAGCTATGGGCCATTCATATTGACTAGCAAACTTTTCTTGGTTAAAGGTGGAGGGAGAGGAATTTGAGAAGCAAGAATTACATGTCAGCAAAACTGTGACAAGTTTGTATTTATATTTGGCAGCCTGCCATGGAGTTAGTGAAAAACAAAACTACTGGCACAGATGCAGTAGACAAACTAACTGACCTCATCTGGTTGAAAAATTGTGTGTTTAACCATTTAGCATCTGCGAAAGAAGGAAATTGGATACAGTGAATCTTTAAATGTCTTGAATTTTTGCAAATCCTTTCAATTAAAAAAAAAAAAAGATATGACCCACAGCTTTCTACAGCCAAAACCCATGATGCAGCAGTATTATTGTAAGGTATAGTGTGTTTGGATAATTACTGTAACTTCTTAAATAGGAGATAATTGCATTCATCTTAGATGCAATATTGCTGCTAGGAAACTGTAGTTCTGCTCATATTCACAATTATTTAGCTCATAAATAAAATGGGAGCAAATAGCATGACAAGGCCTGTGAGAACTAACATTGGAACAGAATTAACAGTACCTTCTCTAATGAGGATGACTAAAGCCCAACGCTTGTGAAGTGATTGTGAAGAGCTTGAGAGCACTTCCTTGGATATTCTTTGTAAATGTTCTGTTCAGTAAAAGCGACTCTGACCTTTTTTGTTTTTTGGCAAGCTATGAGAACAATCCACAACCTGTGTACTGGGTCGCTTGGTCTATAGTGTGGCTGTAATAAGGGTTTCATATAGGAGCGAACACTTGAAGGGAGACTGTAGAGTGGGAGCTGCTCTTGCAGTCCTGTATTGAATGCTACAGACTTTCCTGCTAAGCAGTGGAAATAAATAGCTTAAGTCTGCTGTAGATGACTGCTATAGGAAGGCAGGCATAATGGTTTGAAAAGCTATTTCCTCATCACCTGTGCAGAGGAGCCACTTAGTGGCTAAGAAGTGGCTTAGATCTGAAGTGGATCTCAGAAGTTCATGACGACAGGGGTAATAGTAGTATATGTTCCTTTTTAAAGAGGTCCTGCAAAGTGGAGAGTCCTTTCTTTAATGCTGGCTTCCTGTAACTGGGGAGCCCATATTGAGGGGGAGAGAGAAATCGGACTTAGGGGAAGGTTAAAAGAACCCTGCCACACTTGGCAGCTGTGAAGGGCAGTCGGAGCAATTCTTGAGGCAGAACAGAACCATCCCAGGAGGTGGTGGTTGAAACAGCTCTGAAGGAAAAGGAGGCTTACCTCATAGTTTACTTCCAAGCCTCTCTGTCCTATCTGGGAATGAAGGGGAGCCTGGCAACCTAAGGGAGTTGCTAGTGAGGGGAAATCCATTTGAAGAGTGCATGGAGAACTGTGCAGCTGGATCTGCATATAGCGTCAAGGTTTCTGGAGTTAGTGTGGGTTGTGACTGATTCTTAAATTGGGCCTTTATTTCAGCTTTTTCTCTCCCACACCCTCCCAGTATTTTATTCCCTGTGAACCTGCTCTGAAGGGCAATGTTTTTCTCTAGTGACTACTTCATGTTCATTATGAAGCACGTCATTAAATCTTGATGCTCACCTCCTGCCACCCCCATGGGGAATCGAGAGCAGGGTGACGTCAGTCTTCCTGTGAAACATGGAGTTCCCTTGGCATGACCATGAGGGAACCTTCAGCACAGATTTGTCTTCCTTCATGTTTGTGAGACTCAGTGCAGTGTGTACTCTGGCTGTGTGACCAGGCACCAATTCAGCTCAAAGGCCAGGATGAATTATGGCAAGAAGGGGAGTTTGACATGATAGCACTATTTAGGGAGGGAAGTCACTCCTTGCTTTTCCACTAAGGAATAGAGTAACTAGAGAAGCAGTGTTTATTTCCAAAGCAGGATGCCCTCTGGGTTAGGGAAAGGAAATCTTTTGCCACACTCTAAATTTGATGGAGTGCCTTTTGTGCTGCCATAGAGCTATCAGACCACAGTTAATCACTATATAGTGTACTCTGAATACAGGAACCAGTCAAGTTTGTGTGATAGTTCCCATCCTGCTTTCAAGCACATCAGGCAAGACGCATCACAGTCTTTGGTCTGATCATTCCTGCATAACATTCTGTTTTGCTGCTGCCTCAGGGCACAGATATATGTGTGACTGGGAAAAGGGAGGTTATGGAGACTTTATTTGGTCAGACAATTAGGCTTTGGGTGACTGACTTTATTTTTCTTTAGGCCTTGATTTAATGTTTATTCATTGGGTTTGTTAGCTGGCTGAGAAGAGGAATATTTGGACAAACTGTTCTAAACTAGCGGGAAGACAATGGATACTTCCCAGTGAGACTTGAAAAGTCACCACTGGAGATCAGATTGGTGAATTAAAGATCCTGAATATATTCCTCTTCCCATTAAGGCTGTTAATATTGAGTAGGAGGCTGCTCTGACAAGCGAGTGTGGGTTTTATTTATTCTTAACATAGAGGCCATGCAAAGAGTGGCCCAGGATAGAAAGAAGTGACGGAAGCTAGTTTGTGCCATATACATTCGGTGGTTCAGGAAGGGTTGAGATTTGGATATTGAGTAGTTTAGCTGCAGAAATAGAAGAACCACTATTTCAAGGAAGATAACTTGCCATAACATCATTGGAAAGAAGATAAATGTCACTGGCAGGACTATGGAAGACCTGTCCGTACTTCTTCCCTCCCTATCTCGTCTTTGCTTAAGTTTTGATGAGGTAAAGTTTCTGGGCTGCTATGACACTCTGGGTTGCAGTCCAGACCAGTGACAGACTGTGTCACCACCTGTCTGCAATTTTGGGTGTCTCGCAATGCCTAGCTGATGTTACTCCCAGCCTGGGCCTCTCACAAACAACCAAACAGCATGCAGGTCACGCTCCGAGTGTCTGTGTATAGCTCCAGTCCTGGTCCAGCAACTCTGGCTCCAGCAGCCTGTCAGCTGCATAGCAGCCACACTCACAGCAGGATGACCCCAACATGCTCCCAGGCCTGGATTTTCCCCCCAAACGTGTTCTGTGTTCTCTCCTGGACAATTTGTAATGTAAAGGTCTGTTGTCACTGTTAAGGGGGTTAATATCCAACAGTTTGCTGTTTTTTATTGGAGTTACCCAACAGTTCACTTTAAACATAATACTGGATTAGTTTTGATTAAAGAATAAAACAAGCTAATTTAACTACAAAGAGAGAGGTTTTAAATGAGTACAGGTACAAGGTATTATAGTCAGAAATGGTTACAAGAGAAATAAAGGTAAAACACTTTCTAGTAACTAAAATGTAACAAACTAGACTTGGTTCAAGATTGAAATCTTACCATAGGTTCCCAGCAACATAGCTGACCAAATTTTCAAGTCAGGATCGGTCCTCAAAGTTCAAAGGGCTGGTTCCTTTGTCATCTTAGGTAAAAGAGAGTGAGAGAGCTAGGGAGAGAAAGAGAGAGTTTCTGGGGTGTGTTTGCCCCTCACTTTTATAGTCCAGTCACCTGAGGGTGGGTTAGTTACCCTTAGATAAAATTCCTTCCCACTGAGAGGATGGAGGCATGGAGACTCATGGTGAAAGAGGTTCCTTGTTGATGTCTGTTAAAATGCTAATCTGCAAAGAATGGCTACTTGACTGGTGATGACCAACCACCTTTGACACCTCACTAGAGGCATCAGGTTGTCTTTTGTTTTTGAGAAACAGGTGTGTCCTCCTCCCCAGACTTGTCTGGTTAGAACACTTCAGTCATAATTTCAGTTTATGTTCATAACTCTTAATATGCATTGTGTCCATACATTTCACCATATTATTGACCAGCCAGTTTTTAGTTTTCAAATGATACCTCACAAGGCATATTTTGTACAAGGATTACTACAATAACATGTAGGGTGGAATATAGGGGGCTAGTCAATCGCAGCTACTTTCTTCTTTTAAAACAAAAAAAATTTGTTGCTGCAAACAATTTAAAATCCATCCTTAGGTAAGCTTCTCACAACTGCTGCTATCCAGGCTCTTTACTACTGGCAGGCCTGCTTGTATTCTTGACCACTCTTGGCCTCCTTAAGCATCTTTTATGGTCTGTAAGTACCAACCACCTTCTTTGTAGTGGAGTAGAATTGGCTAAGCTTTGCCTTCAGAGCATACCCTTGCTGCTCCTTACCCAACCAAAGGATTGTGTCACTGTTGGTTGATGTGAGGCTTTCCAAGGAATGAGCACATGTCCTCAACAGTTGATTGTAGTTGAGACTGGAATCCCAAAGTCTTCATGTTTCATGCATTGTCTTTTTGCTTATGCTAGTATCTCTGGTAGGGAAGTGTTTACAGATCCTTAATGTCAACCCTCTGAGAACCTGCTGCTGCTTTGATGATTAAACGAGATGTGATTATAGTGTGCAGCCTGGTTCGCTGAACACTTATTATTTCAAGTAATTATAAAGAGAAATGTACAATGGCAGTCTGCTTAAATCTTGCATCTGTTTTTAGGACTTCAGTAGGGAAGGCTGCTGTCAGATTCAAAGAAACATGGTGGCTGACTCCTGTGAACTTTACAACCAATTGCAAAATATAACTTTAGACTTACCGTATGTGCCATAGAGATTTTGTTGTGCAGGGTCTTTATAATCTAGATGAAGAACTCCATATTTCATCCTGGCATTCTAGCTCTCTTCTTGACGATAAGGATTACTTATACAACTGGCCAAGTTATTGTAAACCCATCTTTTGGAGAGAGGGAGGGATGGGCAGTTTCTATATTTTATTTTTGGCCATGCTGAAATACACCACTAACAGTTGGTGCTGGCAGCACAAGAAGGCTGTCTGTACAGTATTAGTGAGTACAGCATGGCAGCCTTTGGCGCCATAGGCGTGCTAAATAAGGGGAGTAACTGCAGTTTGATTTGCAACCTGGGGCAACCCCCTCTAACAAGCGAGGGCTGGATGTGTGATGCGTTTCTGGGATCTCCATATATGCCTTATTCAAATGCATCACAAAGAGCATAATTTATTAGACAATAGAGTGGGGAGAATGAAGCCTCAATTTTATCAAGCAATCTCTAATAGCTTTTGAATGGCTAAGAGCATGATGGAGGGGAATAGGCTTGATGGCTTATCACCCATTAGAGTAGGACTGGAGAATTTAAAGCCTTCATGGGAACATCTGAAATTAGAGAGCTTCCAAT
The DNA here is from genome assembly GCF_009764565.3 of Dermochelys coriacea. Taxonomy (NCBI): domain Eukaryota; kingdom Metazoa; phylum Chordata; order Testudines; family Dermochelyidae; genus Dermochelys; species Dermochelys coriacea. Next base: position 193,134,222 of record NC_050069.1, on the reverse strand, counting down.
GATGTCTGTGCATAGATGCTGTCATAGGAGAAGGGGCTTCCAGTTTATAGAGTCCCCTTCTTGTCAGTCATATTGCAGTGCCATGTGATTGATGCAGGTCTCCTCTGTAACTTGACTGAATTCTTTAAATACTCCGTTTTTGTCCAGATTAATTTTTTTTTCTTTAAGAGGCCATGGAAGATCGTATCTGTTGAATGCAAGAAAGTAACTGCATACGTGATGTGAGCAGAGGCAGTAGGCTGAATTAGATGCCACACTGGGTTAGTGTGTGAGCCTTGTTATTTCTAGAAATGTGGCTTCAGATTTGGGTTAGGTGATGAGGGAATTGAGTGTGATGTTCTTGGCTTAGGCTGCAGCAGACATACTTCTCTATCTAGCAGAGGTGTGTGGGGACACTTTGCTTTAGAACCATTGCTGTAAGCAGTGATAGAAATCTCTCAAAATTTGCTACGTTGCCCTAGCCTTGCCTTGCCTTGCTTTCCCCGTCCCATCTTGGGGAAAAAATGGCCATGGATGTAAACAAGCTGAGGTCCAGGGGACAATTGGAGCTGTAACAATTCAGCCTCTGGAAGAAGGAAAAAACCAAGATATTTAATCAAAAGCAGGAGTCCGATAACAAAGTAGGGACACCTGGTCATTGTATTCCACAGGCATTTCCATTATTTATAGTGCAGGGAGGAAATAGTTTGTGCCCAAGATGTTGGACATCTTACGGATGACTGAAATGACTTTTTAAAAAAGTCCTTAAACCTGTCTTTTGAAAAGTCAAGTTTAACCTCTGTGCAGTGTAATAGCTCCTTATGTCAGCTTCAAAGATACTGAAATGTTTCAAGCTCTTGATAGAAATAGCAGAGAAATTGGATGTTATGACAGTAATGCAGAGGTAGACTTTTATGTAGCTCAGTAGAGATTCTCGTAAATCTGCCATTAATGGACAGGCTTTGAATTTTATAAGCGATTGATTTGCATGTGTGTGGAGCTGGGTTGGTCTACGTTTGAGATGACTAATCCCAGTCCCTCTAATCTGATTCCTTTTTTTGTTTTGTTTTTGTGTTTTGAGGGGGAGAGGATGATTGAGGAGAGAGAGGTTTTTTTAAATTTTATTTATTTATTTATTTAAGCACACATTTTTTTCAAAGAGGTGAATGAGACTCTCATGAAAACGGTGTGGCTAAATCCTGTGTAGGTCTTTGAAATCAAGGGAATAGTGTCTGTTTTAAAGCATTAACCCATTCATTTCTTGGTTTTATTTTTCTGCTAAGCATTGAATTTAGGGGATGAAATTGGGCCCAGTTCTCCCACATTCTGTGGCTCTCCCCAAACACTCAAGTGGATTCCTCTTCGCAGCCCTTTCCTCTTTAAAGGTATTGATCTTGCCCTCCAGGCATTCCACACTCCCCATAGTTCCCTGGACAGTTTCACTTTTCTTCCATTTGAGCCTATTTTAGAGCCCTGGGGCAGAGATGACAAGTTTGAAGAGTCACATGTTTCTGGAGACTCTCAAATTTCTAGGTAGAGGTTCAGTATCTTCAGATCCCCTCTGTTCAGTTGACCATGGATCCTTTCAACAGAGGGTAAAATAAATGTCTCCCCTTCTCTCAAATTAACTATTATTTCTATTGTTTAATTTTCCCGAGGTTAAGGATGTTTTGGCATCAGATGGGACTTTCCTTTCTTGCTGTGCAAAGGTTTCTCCACGGCTTCCCAGCAAATTCAATAACCCAAAAGATTCTGTAGATCTGGAGTTGTGCTTAGGCCCATTTTTAGATGGTTGGAAACTATGATGATGGGGACCATATAATCCTTTCTTTTCCTTTTAGTTGTACCTTGTGCTCTCTGGAATGTTTGAGTGTATGAAGGATGCTGTAGAAAAGTAACATTACCATCTTATTTGAACAACATTTGACTTCAGTGTAAAGTATGACAACACATCCATGTGGAAACTGGAGAATGACTATCTAGTAAAATCGAACACTTCTTACATTCAGCTACGGTAAAGTCAAGAGTGGGGAAACCAGATCCAAAATAACAGACATTGATTGGCTGCTATATTCAGTCAATAATTCTGGTAGCTAGAAAGAGCGCTTGTTTGCTCAGGACTCATTGGCTGTCAATAGGTAAACCCACCCCAGTAATAATTAAGAAGGGCTCACCATAGTGAAGATGTAGTGACTGCTTTCACTGGTCAATGAGTGTGCACAAGGGCTAAAAGCCTTGGATAGTGCTAAAAATAGTTCAAAAACAGTTTGGGAGTGACCTTGCCCCATGTTGCAAATAATTAAATATGGCAACTCTGGTGATGATATAACAGAGTACCTAATGTTCTTTCTTGTACTTATCTTAACCAAATGAGTAATTACTTATGTAAGAGGAGATAGGAAGTTTCATATACTTCCATTTAGGGTATTTGTCTCTTAAAAATCTAGCTGGGAGTCAGTTAATTATTTTTGAGTAGTAAGCAAGTACTGGCTAGTAGCAAGACAAATTTTAAACACTTGTTTAAAAATTACCAGGCCTGAAATACATGGGTTTCATGTCAATAAACCAAACAGCTTAGAGCAGTGACCTTGGGCTATAACGTGGTTTCCCAGTTCCTTACTTAAATAAATAGTTACATTCTCTTCGTTTCAGTCAAGGGATTTTTATATAAAGAAATTGTGTATGCCGTTTACAGTAGAACCTCAGAGTTACAAACACCTTGGGAGTGGAGGTTGTTCATAACTCTAAAATGTACGTAACTCTGAACAAAACATTATGGTGGTTCTTTCAAAAGTTTACAATTGAACATTGACTTAATATAGCTCTGAAACTTTACTATGCAGAAGAAAAATTTTGCTTTCCCTTTATTTTTTGTAGTAGTTTACATTTAACACAGTAATGTTCTCTATTTGGTTTCTTTTGTCTCTACTGCTGCCTGATTATGTTCTTCTGGTTCCAAATGAGGAGTGTGGTTGACTGGTCAGTTCGTAACTCTGGTGTTCAAAACTCTGAGGTTCTACTGTAGTTGGGATACACTGTAAGATCCAAAGTAAAATGACTGTTTGGCAGATAGTGCTATAAGGACCTACGCAGTGTGCAGGTTGACTACACTGTACCTTTATATTTTTTCTTAACTTAATATGTGTATTAAAATTATCTGCAGCATATGAATTTGCAGATTGATTTTTCCTCACTGATGCCCAAACTTGCATCCTCCTTACTGGAAGCTGCTTTAAAAGCATTTTAAAATAACTGCTCTGCATTGACCGTAATGGAACCCTTGCCTGTTGCTATACTAGTTCCTAGTCCTGCAAGCACTTATGCACGCAAGTTACTTGAATGAGTCCCCTTACAGTTACAATATGTGTAAGTGTGCACAGGGTCAGGCCCTTGGTGAATAAAATTGGCCAAGGAGGAGAAATTCTGTTGCTGTACAAGCAGATTTATCCCACTCGTAGCCCTTTCTGTGCCTGTTCTTGGCAACTCTTGAGTTCTGCCATTAGTTACCCACATATAGTTGGAGATCATAGCTGTCGCAATGTACCCTAAGTTGTCAGTTAACCTTGAAGGAATGCTGTAGCTGGTCTGCATTATGGCTTTGTATAAATGAATTGGTTTGCCTGCTTGCAGTGTTGTGTAACTTGGTAGACCAAAAAAAAAAAGTGTGTATGAAAGGAAAGAGAGAAGAATGAATATGCTGGCTTTGTTTTAATATTCTTAATCTCTGTTTTTTGTGTTGGTGGGAGCTGATGTAATATCAGCATCATTGTATAAATTGGAAAAGATGCCTTTTGTGACACTAATAGGGGCATTTGGCTCCAATGGTAGAAAAGCCACTTACCATGTGGGATGAACACGGTCCAATAACTGCATTCTCCAGTACAAACATTTTGGAGATGCCTTTAATTTGGAAGAGAATTGGCAAAGGGGGAGGGCACAGCATACAGACCTTTAATACAGGAAAAGAAGTTTAAAAAAAAAGTGGGATGGTAGTAGTGGGGGAAGAATTTACTAACATACACAAAAGGACAAGACTACGAATAACGACCTCGACCTCCATCTTGAACATTCAAGTTATGGTGGTAGAGTGAAGAAAATTCTCCATTGCGGTTTGGCAGTGGCTTCCAGGCGAAGCTGTGAGGCATAAAAGCTAGATGGCTTCAAGAGAGGATTGTATTTCGTACTGAAAGAAGTAGATAGAGCAACCTGTCCTTTTGCTTGGGGAAGGACTAGAGGATTTCATCGGCCCTAAAATGCACCTGTGATGAATGGAGATCTCCACAGATAGAGCATTTTTCAGTGTTGAGCCAATTTTATTTTAAACATATAATGAAAGGAGGTATGAATGATTGCAGGACCATTAAACATTAAATGTGTTGCACAGGGCTTTAGGAGCTCAACTTCTATTAAAGTCAGTGGGAGAATTGTGCAGCTAAAACCCTTGATTCTGGTCTTCAGAAAGCTTATTCCATAACATTACTTTATTGGATTAGCCAGGTGAAATTCTTAGAGCCCTTTATCCCACACATGGCCTTCTTGAAAGTGAGAACCTTTTTTTCCCAGCATCCAGGGTCAGCTGTCAGCCAACTCTTTATGGAGAACTTCTGACCTTCAGTTGCAGTGACCTCTTTACCAGGACAGACCAAACTTATTGAAAGAACAAGTAGTTATGACTTCCCAATAAGCCACAGAGGATATTTTTGGGACTGAGATTTATGTTCCTCGAATGTGTTTTATTGAAGGCTCAGACTCAACCTTGTTTAAAGATCATCTGAAGATTTTGCTATATCCAGATACCAAAGACAGAGAGCTAGTTGCTTAATTTAAAATATTACATTCCCACAGGGGTTTAGGATTTATAAAATGCATTTATTCACTCGGAGTGAGCAGCTGGAGTTTTTTAGCTGTCGTGAGCTTGCCTGTCAGACTGCCTTAACAGTGAACTGGCACTGGACTGGCAAAAACATCGCTTATCCACTAATCTTGGCACAAAGCACAATGTGTTTATGATGTGCAGTTCTACCAGAAATTAAATGCTTTCTAATGTTTTAGGGCTCTGGCAGCTAAGAAGACCTGTTAAAGGACTGTAGGTTGTAAGCTGACTGAAAGCAGCAAGGGGTTGGTTGGATCTGTGTGCATAGCAGTGTGCCAAGTCTGCTCAGGGCTGGTAGTGATGAGGGTAAAAACACATCTTTACTGTTATGGCTTCTGATTTTTATAGGCTAATAGAGAAGTTCCAGCATTAATATATTTATCCGCCATCAGTGTGCGGTAAAACACATTTCTGAAGTGTGATAACAGGGAAGAAGTCGAAAGAGCTTTCTAGCATTTCAGAAGCTTTTGAGGGGAACTGAATGTGGTTTTTGCCTTTTGAAATTCTTGTTTAAATTAGGTGATACTTTTTTCCCCTTGGGAGGCCTTGTATCTGTAACTACAAAAACAAACAAGTGTGAAGTCTGATACATCTGGTGCTGAGAACAAGCTGCAAACAGCTCTTTCAAAAGATTGCTTTTCTGCTTATTTATTATAAGGGTAGCCATCTAGCCCGACCCTGTCACACTGGTCAAAGCTGACATTCAATAGATTGGTTAATTTAATTTAAAAACTATTGAAGTGTAACTGAAAATTTCATCTTCCCCAGTGCTGTATGCTAAAGGAATCTAATGCAGTTGCTTATAATTGAAAGGTTTTCTTCCCAGCCAGAAGAGCTGGAAACTTTTTTCATTTAAAAAACAAAACAAAAAAAACTTAGAATATAAAAGGCTATGACCTTCAGTTAAACAACAAAACTTACACCCTAAAAAGGGCTTCTAATGTGGTATACTAAATGGATGTTCATAGGTAAGTGATATGATATTGAAAGTAGTCCTAACGCATCAATTATGAGCTTCTGACAAACACCTCTAATCTTAAAAACAACCTAAAGATCAAAAATCCGAGATAGCTGAGTTGATTCAGGGATAACCATAAAAAAAATGAGGAGTATTCATTTTAAAAATACGGAAATTTCCAGTAATTTGAAACGAGGTTTTTTAAAAGAATTGTTTCCTATAATTTATCTTCTTAAAACCAACTATCTCTCTCCAACAAACATTTAACACAAGTCATTGGTGCCAAAATATAATAGTACCGGCTGATGAACGTTAGACTTTATAATCCCTGTTGTCTAGTAACTGGAGTTCATAGGAATATGCAGCGATCGTGGCTGTATTTATATTTTATTGGTTGCTGTGCCACCCAATTTTTCTCCCTGGTCCAGCTGCACGGGCAAATGGTTGCTGATACCACATTGGCTGTGGGTTTTTGGAAGACTGATGTGTAGTGTGCTTCAGCCATAAAAGCAAATGGTTCAACACTGAGACCCTGGATTTGAACACTCCCCAGTCTAAAGACAATTTTGACTGGGAATACAGTATGGTCACTTGGGCCCCTTTCTTTTAAAAAGATTAATCTGTAAAACCAGCAGCTTTTCAAAATTTCAAAGTAAATGTTCAACCCTCAAAAGTCAGATAAAGGCATCACAGGACAAATTTATTGTATTAACTTGTATTTTCATTGGTTGGAAGTATTGTAACTTAATATCTGGGTAGGATACTTGTATGGGTGGAGTGCTTAAATGAATCCTCTTGCTCATTGAGCTAGAATTTAGGTCATTATAAAGCCAGTTATTTCATAGTTCTCATCCAGACTTTTAAATACTACTACTTCAAACACAGCTGTTGACAAGAGGATCCCTAGGTTTGAACGACTGACCCAGAACTGGAGACTGAACCAAATCAGCATATCCATTGAACATTGGTCTACACAGTAGAAAGTACTGCACTTAACAACTGTTTGGCTACCTCCATTCTTCCCTCTCCCCAATGCGTCAGACCTGGGACCTGCAATACCTTCTCTACCCCTGTCAGAACAGAGTAGAAGAGAATATGTAGAACTGGTTTACAGCTCTTTCCTGGAAAATTGTGCATCACGCTGTGTAATAACGTAACCACTCAGAAATGCTCTTCTGCTTGGTTAATACTGCAGTGACTAAAAAATTGGTATTGACTTAGATTCTGCACTCACAAAATGTTGTTCCCCATTGCATTCTTGTGAAATTCAACACCAAGCTGGCTATGAAGAGCAGAGATATTAGGAGTTTGTGTTGTCTTGCTGCCTCCTGTTTCTTCCTGATGGATTAAAACTGTTTCACACAGTATTTCTCCATCTGTCATCCAGATGCTTATTATGCAGAACTCTGATCTCCTGCATTTTGAGTTTATTGGATGTGAACTGCATGGTAATGCTTTATTGAAGACATGTGGATGTGAACTAGCAGTGACCCAGGAAAGGAAATATGTATGTGCTGCCAAACAAAAGGGTGGGAAATCAGAACACCGGAGTGTTTTTGTCCTTAAAATCCTGGTCTTAGCTATTTTTAAGTACTGTCACACTTAAGGGTTCCTTGATGCCTAATTGCAGTGTCTGTTTTCTAGGCACAACTGGAAGCTCAGAAAGCGACTCAGGATTTCCAGAGAGCTACTGAGGTGCTGCGTGCTGCCAAGGAGACCATTTCACTCGCTGAACAGAGGCTGCTGGAGGATGACAAGCGTCAGTTTGACTCTGCCTGGCAAGAGATGCTCAATCATGCCACCCAAAGGGTGAGATCAATAAGGAGCTGCTTGCTTCAAGTCGCTTGCTCAGTTTGAGTTAGCTTTGTTGCGTGCCACAAGGCCTAAATTCTTTTTGATTTGCATGAGGGATGATGCAGAAGGGCTACAATTCCACCAGCAAATGAATAGAAATAGATTGTGAATCAGGTACTTGGGGCACTATTAAAGATGAAATAGGATGGGGCTTCCTGTGAGATGGTGAAGAAGGCAGCTTGTCCATCTCCGGGAAGGGTTAAGGGGAGCCACTCTGGATAAGCTAAGAGCTGCTCCCACCATGATTGGAGGACATGGAGAGGATGAACACAGTGGAGTCTGAGTAGGTTATTCTTTTTACCATGCCTGTCGCTATGGTACGTGAGCCCCTGGGCCAGCAGCTCCCTTATCCGATTGTATGGTGAGGAAGAGGAATGCTGAGTCAGACATGCAGGTGAAGTTGAGTGGGAGGGAACCAGAATGGGGAGCCTCTGCAAAGGAAGGAAGGAAGTCTGAGGGGGAGGAAGCAACTCCAGCAGGTCTCTTAGGGTATGTCTGCACTGCAAATAAAAACCCAGGGCTGGCCCATGCCAACTGACTGGGCTGTGGAGACAGCAGCAGAGTCAGTGCCCAAGGAAGGCCCCTTCCACTGAGGCATCCATGGGGAAATGGAGAATAAAATAAGACTAGTATTTTGAGGACCAAGGCTGCTGTTTTAAGTGCCGTGAGCCCCCCAAATGTAAAGAGTGCAGGGTAGAACTACACTGAGACATCAAAAGCCTGCATGTGGGAGTAGGGCCCTAGATTCCATTCAATAGATCTGAGTTCTCTCCCTGGCTCTGCTGCCGGCCTGCTGAGTGACCTGGCCCTGTCAATTCACTTCTCCAGGCCTCTGCTTCCTCCATCTGTAAAATAGGGATCATGACGCTAACCTCCTTTATAAAGTGCTTTGAAATCTAGAGAAGGCAAGTATTGCATAAAAGCTAGGTGGTGGCAGTAACATTAAACACTTGTTAGAGAAATTCTTACTAACTTTTTTTTATGGTTTCTTCCCCCTTTCTTTCCTAAAAGAAAGCAAAAATAGCTTTGGGTTTTTTTTTTTTTTTTAAAGAACATAGAAGAACCAAACCAAACTTAAAACTTTTCTTTCCAAGCCTCTCCAGATGTGCCAGGAAAGCTTAACTCACTATTCCAAGCTGGCTGAAGCAATAGTGTAACATTATCTTAGTGCTGAAATCCTAATCCCTTTGGGGAAACTGTATTTGATTATAAGATAACATAGTCTTGATGTATAAATTGTATACAACAGCGCTGCCAGATGGTGCATGGTACCAAAAGGGCAGCAGGTGTGCTGTGTGAAATGTGAAACCTAGTATATGAAAACTGAACACTGCTGATGTTGTTGTCACCACTGTCATGTGTTTAAGGTTCCTATACTTCAAAATTGCATGACGAGACTAGCTTCACCCCTTCATTGTGATTGCCCAGAAGTGATAAGCTGTAGCCCTTATTTGAAATGAGAAAAGTCCACTAACACACTAACATTTTTCTTTCTTGAAGCATGAAGATGAAAACTGGATGCCTCTGCAGGTTTGCAATGGGCTATACAACATTTCACTGCTAATCTGCCACTTAAAGTCCAGTTAAGCTTGGTAGTTACTAGTGTGAGCTGTGCAGCTTACATCCCAAACAGAGTGTGCTACAATGGGCACCCTTGCTGGTTGTTTCCCTGTGGAATACTAAGCAATGAATGAATATTCAGACTGAGCTACTGTATTAACTCTGCAGGGGGTCACTCTGAGTCAGGGTTGAGGTGCTCTGGTGAGTCAGTACAGGGGAAAAGTCAGCTACTGCTGCTGCCTTTGCTGTGGAAAAACAGAAGACTTCCATCTCCAGGGCTGGCAGTCCAACACCTTCCACAAGCACAACTTTCTGGATGGGGGAAAAGTGTCTTGTTCATCAAAAGAATGCAAAGGAAAAGCTCCAAAAAGAGATGAGACATGAGCATTTTTGTTTAGAAGCTCCGTGAGGGAGAGTGATGCATGTTTTGTTTTCCAGAGAAGGACCTTCAGTTAATGCTGATGAAGTCTAGAGAGATGACAACTAATACTAAATCAGAAAGGATGCTTAGGGTTGTTGTGTGCCGGGTGGGGAAGACACGCCAGCATTTAAATTGAGAATCTTTTTGAAATCTCTCTCCTGTAGATGGCCTCTATGAAAAAATTTTCTCTAAACCCTTAATACTGCCTCAGAGAGAATCCAGGGATGAAAATACAATTGAGCAATGGAAGCCCAGAGACTTAGTGCGTGAGATGGCCGCTGTTCTGTAGCTGAGCCCAGCATTCTTCAGTAAAACAATCTTGGGAGCAATGCCATTCTGTTGTGATGCCTCATTGCGTGACTTTTTGCATGATATCTGGTCCTGGACCTGTCAGGATGACTTACTTATAATGAAAACTCTCCCATGACTAGAGTAAAATAGGAAATGGACCCTAATGTGTTGGCTGCTGATGTTAAAACATCTAGTGACAAAACATCCTGTAGGAACATATACGTTAATGGAGAACTTCCTTATCGGAAAGAGTCCCATCTTACTCATCCCTTCTGGCTGTTGACCGAACAGTCTGGGTAAAGTTCATTCTCAAATAGTTTCTAAAAGAAACTAAATATCAGTACCTTGGTGGTGGTGGTGGTGTAATCAGTGCTGATTCATAGAATATACACCTTACTATTTCCACTAGTAGTCTGCATCATGTTGACACCAGAAATGCAACTGCTTCTGCAATAGAATTTTAGTCACATGACTGCCATTGATTTTTATTGGGTGTTTCATGGCTCTCCATATCAGTTAGTCTGTGTTTCGGGGCTAGCGCTGCAGGGAGTCTCCCATTCAGAAATGGAACTGGTTCTACTGTGCAAGGGGAAGGCAGGATTTGAATGGTGTGTGCTGAGGTGGGCACCCCCTACATGTCACAGAGCCCTACAAGAGGTCTTCCAATGCATCTCTGCACAGGGTCATGTAAGGGCTTGTACACATAAGAGGCATGGAGGGCTACTTCGATCATTGGGCTCAGTGGTCACTCTGTCATTTGGATGTGGGAGGATTCCTCCTTCTTCCCTGGTACCAGACCCAGCTAGATGCCATGAGGAGTTTGGGAACGTATGAATTTTTGTGGCTGGGGAGAGGGGGAACAAACTACAAAGCTATGAATCTGGGGTTGCAGTGGGAAGCCAACAACAAAAATAGGCTTCAAATGAACTAGTTCACCTGTGATGGCTGCTTCATATACAGAACTCTTCTGATGGAAAATTACAGCACTTCAATTGCACTGAGCACTCTTTGTTAGTAAATGACAAATGTGGGGTACAAGGTAGACTTCCACAGTTATTGGCGCAGCAATGGATCACATGCAGAATAGCATCTATCTATAAATGTCAAAGTGGGCTACAAACTCATTTGTTTGAAATCGCCCGGCAAGGGTAAATTAAGGTCTCATAGACTCGTAGATATTAAGGTAAGAAGAGACCATTATGATCATCTAGTCTGACCTCCTGCACGATGCAGGTCGTACTCTTTCTTCGTATACCGGGAGGGCAGGTATTTTTGGACTGGCTAAAATTTGTCTGATGTGGTACAAAACTGAGCCCAAAAGTAACTAGGTAACTGAAGGGCAATAAAAGCAAAGATTATGAAGCAAACAGATAGATGAAAGAACTGGTGTAGGATAAGTGGCTCTGTTATACACACATGCTGTGGAAATGCCGCAAGATTACCCCAGCGGCTTTTGGGTTGGTGGGTGTGGACAGAGTCTGAGGCTTCAGAATATGAAACTGGGCTTGTCATTTGCAGATTCTCTCTGGGAAGAAATGGTGAGGGGTCTGGGCGGTTGTGACTGCCCCTGATTTGTTCTGGGATTAAAAAGCTCCTAATGTCCATATTTTTAACAGGTCAGTCTATAACGGGGTATACACAAGACCTTTAGAACCAACAATATAGAAAATTAAACTAATAAAACCTGGAGGGGCACTGAAACAATACTGCTTACCTTAAAGGGATGGAAGAATAAAATATAGCAGGTATTTTTATTCAGGGGAGCAACCAGGACTGGTATGAACAGCTGCAGGGAGGGTTGAAGAGGGCTGTGCCTTGAACTTTGACTCCTATTTTCATAGGCGCCTAAAGGAATTAGGCACCTAAATCCCATTGAATTTAAATAGAGGCTGCCTCACTCTGTCTGTATAATCCCCCTACACCCTCATGCTTTAGAACTCCATCAAACATACACATATGGTATCCGGGACACTCATATGCAGCATGATCAAGTGATTAGGAAGCAGAGAGTCAAATTCAGGGTCCCATTCCTGGCCCCAGTCTGCTGTGTGACTTTGGGTGAGTCATTTAATCTCTCCGTGCCTCCATTTCCCCACCTGTAAAATGGGGATAATGACACTTTTTCCTGTGAAAAATGCTATCAAAAAGTGCTTCATTTTAATGTTGACTTAGCTATTCTCAGTTAATGAGGTAGACCCAATGTTTTGGCCTCTGTTTAGGGAGATTTCTGAGAAGAGGACGGGTGTGGGTTTGTCTCCTTCTATAGCAGAGCTTAAGAAACCAACTTCACTATTTTCCGGTTTTAGACACATAGGTTTGTACAAAGCGGCTTTCATAGGGGCCGAAAGATAAATGGTTTTAGAGGGATGAAGGGGGAATAATGGCATTAATGCTTTGGCAGAAGATCAGTGTGATGCACAAATAAATATATCTATGCATAAGGAGAGAGGGAGTTAAGGGCGATATCTGGAGTCTGAGATTAGTTGCATTAAAAAGGAATGTCCTACACACATTTCCTTCGTGCAATTCATCTTGTTTCTAATTTCTATGACAACTCTTGGTGTCTGTACAGATTCATTGGAGTTCCCTGCTTTTTCTCTTTTGACTGCATCATTGTTTCTCTCTTGAGGTCCTGACAAGGGTACATTCTTCACTTAGGCTTGTCCTGATTACTTGGGAGAAAACAAAGCAATTCATACAAACCTGCTCTCCAGGAACATACATTTTATATTATGTCCCCTTCGATAGAATACCTGGCTGATGGTCTTGGATTTTGTCTTTCATCTAGCAGCTTACTGGTTGCTGTCAATGCTCTGATGAATTCTACCTGACACTGTTGATGATCTAGTAACTAACTACATTAAAGGGATAGTCTAGACCTCACCAAGGAACAAGCAGGTGGGTTAGCCAATATAAAGCTGATCTTTGTGTGCCAAGCTGCTTATGAATGCATTTGTAACTTTTAATAGCATCAACTTCTTTCATAAAAGACCAAAAGAGAGGGTATAACACAATAATGAGAGGCTGTGATCACTTCCAGAAAACTTTCATCTGACCAGTATTCTTAACCAGGCCCTATGTGAACCCTCTAGAGCAGCATTCTTAATGCCTGGGCATAGAGGTGGAGGCGTGGGGAGACTGATAATAGACTCTTAAATAACTGGTTTGGGGCTGGTTAGTGGTCAGTGTGAAAAGAGTTGGCTGTCTCATTTCCACATCAAATGCCCAAGCGCACGTTAGTTGGCTGTTCTGGAGATGTCAAGGATTTAGCTATCCTATTGCTTGTAGAGTTGTTCTTTAGCTGGGCTGTGGGGGGAAGATTTCAGAGCCACTGTCCTGTACCTGTTTTTTGTGGGGGGGAGAGAGAAAGGACTTAGGTTTTCCGGGCTGTCAGTCTGGCACATTCTTTGTTTGTTTAGTTGTGCAATGTGGGCATTAGGGAAGTAAGGAAAGTTGAGTTTTTTTGATATCTGAAATTATTAAATAAATAATATTAAAGGATTAAATAAACAACCACTCTCACAACTGACCTCTTTTACAAAGTGTTTTTTTTTTCTTCTTTTAATTAAGAAAAAAAAAAGGTCTCCAGTAAGACAGGTTTCACCATTTTGGTTGAATGTTTTTGGTGGTTCATAATTTAATCTGTCTGCTTGCCTCACAAAAGGCTTTTGTATTTTGAAGAGGCCTAGGTGATCTAGTATGTTGGTGTTTGCAGCATTCATCATGCCATGAGCAGGAGGTTTGAGTCAGGATGTCTAAGCCAGCAGCTGTATCAACCACAAACTCTTCCTGGAAAGAATCATTTTGGCATTCAACTGAGAAGTGACAACAACCGGAAACAAACAGCTTCATCTCTGCAGAGCTTCCAGCAGGATTAAATTCATACGTACCAAATTTCTAATGTGCTGTTCCAGGCCCAGCCTTCATTCCACCCCATTCTCCAACACCCTACCCTGCCTTGCCTCCTCCCACCATATTCCACCCCCTCACCCGAGTGTGCCTGGCCATTGCTTCTCTCCCCCAGGGCCTCCTGCATGCCACGTATTGCGGCGGGCAGGATGCGCTGGAGGGGGAGGCACTGATCGGGGCTGCCAGTGGGCAGGAGGTACTGGAGGGGGGAGGTGCTGATAGGGGGGCTGCTGGTGGGTGCTAAGCACTACTATTTTTTTTTTTTTTTGAGCACTTCCGGAGTCTGCACCTATGGCTAAATTTCTTTGCCATGCCCAAGGAAGGTAAACCCACTTCCTTGCCGTCCCAGAAGAATGCCTATCTTAAATCTGACACTTCCTTGCCAAAGCCAGGCTTGTCTAACACTGTGGTTTTCATCCTGTAGTCCACAGACCCCTGTGGGTCTGCTGACTGTCTAAGATTTTTCAAAGGAATCCGCATTTCCATTTGAAATTTTGTAGGGATCCACAAATGAAAAAAGGTTTATAACCATTGGTCTAATGCAGTCCTCTAGGAAAGGTCAGAGCATCATTCTAGCTTTCTAACTGCTGCACAAGCTGAATAGCAGCAAAAAGATCAACTAGCGTGTTGGAGGTAGAGCAGAACCTATCTTGAATATTTTATAATTTTGACCTTTCTTCCAAAGTAAAGAGTCTTATATATAGGCAGCTGAGGGGCAGTGGAGCTGAATATACATTCTTGGATCTAGTCAGAGCCTATGAAAACTATTCTTTCTAGGTTAGAGGGTTCTATAAAAAATGCATATATATATTTTTTTTTGTTGCAAAATATGTAGTGCCAATAAGGGGAATGTGGTCTTAAATAAAACTTCTCACTGTTACAATAATTGAAATTGCTAGACCCCAGAGTTTAATTTCATCATTGTTCAGTCTTTCCTGTAAGCATTGAAAGGGGGAAAGCACAGGTTTACTCGAATGCAATGGAAAGCAAAGGTCAGTTGTGTACTTCAAGTATCCCTTTGCGTGTTTTGAATATCACTAACTGTTTGGTTTGGCCTCCAAGAGTTACTGCTCATTTGATTGCAGGAGACCAAAGCAATGCTGATGAGACTAATATTATTTGAAAACAAAATTATTTGCAATTGGTTGACTTTTCTGAAATAAGAGCCTGCTTCTTTGGTCTGAGGTAGACTGCTCCTTCTGGCATGTGTTGGAATAGCTCAAATAATGGAATATACTTTGAGCTGTTTACATTGGAGTTGGGGGATAAATTGGTTTGCGTTCTGAATTCTTGGAAAAGGAATATCGCAGAAAACAGTGTCCCATCACTTTCTGTAACAATGCTGGCTCACCTATGGAATGGAAACCTTCATGTCTTGTCAACATGTTGGGGGAGAGAGAGTAATGATTACTTTAGTTTATCCTCTGGCTGGACCCTGTTATGCGGTTCACTCCACTCTTGCGTTTTCTGTCTGGTATTACAGAAAAATGGATGTCCTAATTTGCCAGGTGACTCTTCAAATTTGCAAAGCAAAAATATCGCTGATAGCATTTCTGGCATCGTAAACGAAGCAGGACACTCACTGGAGCAGATGAAGAGGATATTTACAGCAATTAAAACAAAATTTACACAAATTAAAGTACTGAGGCAGTGAGCATTATTTATAAATGTTCAAATGTTTGCTTGATTTGTGCCCGAGCCATGAAGCTGTGTGTGTTGGACTGGAAGTGTTCATGGAAAGCATGATGCACTTAACCTTTGGGCCAGTCATATATATGCATCTCTGCCTGCCTAGTCTGTGTGGCAACATTCGTGATGGGTCATCCTCCCAGCCAGAAGAGGAATGTTCTGTGAAGGAAATAGCTCACTTGTGGAAGAAAATGGGGAAATAACACGGATGATATGGTAGCTCAAAATGGAGCTGTGCTAGTGGATCTTGAACATCTCACAGGGTTGCAGGGGTACTGAGCTCTCACGTTTGAGGCTGCTTATACCAAAGCTCCCCCAGAATGCACTAAGCAGCAGTATGCTCCTTGTATCGTTAATATTTTATTTGCCAACCAGACGTGCTGCTGTTTCTTCCAAGAAAGATTTTTCTAAGTAGGTTAATTGAAAGAAGATGTCTCTTCTCTTCTCCTGTTTCTCCCCTCCACCCGGCTACATTCTGAGAGTTTCAGAGAGGTTATGGAAATGCTGTTAGTTAAAATTATATGAAACTGATAAGCATGTGACATGCCTGCTACAACTTAAAGCATTTGTTTCCTCTCTTGAAGGTCATGGAGGCAGAGCAGACGAAAACAAGAAGTGAGCTGGTGCACAAGGAAACGGCAGCCAAATACAATGCTGCCATGGGCCGGATGAAACAGCTAGAGAAGAAACTGAAAAGGGCCATCAATAAATCCAAGTATGTGTTTTAGCTAGTGGTGTGTTTACGTGCTAAGTCTACTTGCATAGGGTGCTTCACACACGTGGCTTCCAGGACTCCTGGAACCTGCCAGGGGGCTGCACAGATATTGTAACTGTGTCTGATTTGCAGTCCAGCCCATGTGGTCACAGAACTTTACACTGGCTAAGAAAGCAGCAAAACTATTGACTAAAAACTTCAAAGGTGTGAGACTACCTCAGAGCTGCATATCGTAGATCAGATTTGTTCGCTTTCCAGAGCCTTCTAGGCAAGCCACGTGAGAGCTATTCTCATGGAAAGGCACACGCTTCAGAGGGTATAGCTAAGAAGCGTATGTGATAAATGATAAAATGTGTTTGGTGTGTGGTTCTCGTCTGCTGCATAGAAGTCTATGCAAATGTGATAGTCATCAAGAAAAGCTGCCTTTTGTAATACTTGCTCATTGTCTGTGAAAAAGCTTTAGGTAATCGCCAACTAATATTTTTAATTTTAATAATTAATTTCCATTTTCTGCAGCTTGACTAAACAGTGATCATTTATTTAGTGTTTAATCCCTCAGTCTAAAAATTACTTTATCAATGTCTGTTACTATTTTGCTTGATACGTATAGAGGTATTAGTGCTTTCCCAGGAAACTCTGAGCACGGGTTCTATCTCACATGTTGTTGCCACAGTGTAGCCTGCAGCCATTCCACCTTGTGCTGTGTGTTTCTATGATAAGATAAGCAGGGTGCCAGTATTGGATGGGAAAACCTCTATAGGTACTGAAATAAATATTCTGCAGTTCAGTAGATGGCACTCTTTCCTCTAGAACTGAGTGCTGGTAGGGGCCTTAAGTTACCAAAAGAGCCTTTATTTGAATGGGATAGAAAACGAAGGTCCTGACAACTTACCATTCAGGTCTTATGGACCTTTTCATAAGAATAAGGGTGTTCATTCTGTTGCCCTGACCAGCTGTTACCTTGGGTACATTCTGCTACCCTCTATTCACCTTGCAGTGTCAAATGGATATAGCTTCCTCACTTCCTGCCCCAAATAGTGTAAGGGTGCTGTGTCCTGTAACACTTCACTTCAGAGTTTTTTATGCCAGTGGTGAGTGGAATGACCCTACTATATACCTTGCCACTTTACAAAGGAGTTCCAAGGCTGAATTAGTTAACACTGCAAAACTTTTCAGAACATCAGACTTTTCATTTTCTCATGTGAGCTTCGTAATGTAATCAGAAGACAATCCCACCAATTTTTATGGGGAATAGGAGTCTATTGTCTAGTCTCTTCCCATGAGTTCAGGTAGAGGGGATGTAAAAAACAAACTTCTTCCCCAAGAACATATTAATATTCTTTATCTGAAAAATGGAAACAAAAATTCCTGCATCTCAGGGATGTTGAGGCTGCACTAATGACTCTTCAAAGTGCTCAGATGGTAAACACCAAAAAACCCCCTACATATAAAATTTTATAAGTAAGGCTATGTTTTAGTCATAGGTATTTTTAGTAAAAGTCAGGGACAGGTCATGAGCAGTAAACAAAAATTCATAGCCCCTGGCTGGTCCATGACTTTTGCTAAAAATATCAGTGAATAAAACTTTTGGGAGGGCTGCCTGGGGGCCCTGTGGATGCTGGGGGAGGGTGGCTTGGCTTCTTGGACGGGTGGGGGCGCATAGCCTGGGACCCCTGCTGGGGCGGGGCTGGCTGGCAGGCTCCCTACCTGGCTCTGCACCTCCCCTCCTCCCCCCAGAAGGAGGCTGGGGCACGGGACCGGGTGAAGCGGGCTCTGGGCGGTGCTTACCTGGGGGCTCCCGAGAAGCGGCAACACCCTCCTCGCTCAGCTGCTAGGCGGAGGTGTGGCCAGGCAGCTCTGAGCACTGCCTCCACCCAGAGCACTGGCTTCACAGCTCCCATTTGCTGGGAATGCTTGTGGGGGGGTCAGACTGCCCCAGCAGTAGCCGGTGCACCTGGCGCAGGGGCTGCCTGAGCTGCCCCTGAGCTGGTGCAGAAGTCACGAGTCCGTGACCTTCATGACAAACTCACAGCCTTAATTATAAGGGACTGATTTTTTCACACATGCTAAGAGATGATGAGATGCTGCAAGGAATGAGATCAGGAGCCAAGCTTGGTTGCTCTGCTCCCATGCAGTAGAGAGAGCAGTGGGACTTTTGACTGGCTTTCATTGTTTAGCCTAAAACTAGGGTGGAACCCAGGGCTTCAGGAGAAACCTTCACTTTGAACCAGAGTTGTGTATAGATCCCATATAATGTGTTTGAATTTCAGAGTAGGTTAATCTCCTTTGTAAGGATAAGTTACGTGAGGAAGCTAAATGGAAAGAGGATAATGAATTCTTAATTTTTAGAGCCAGATTGTGAATCTCTGCTTCCAATGGTGGGCAGTTACTGCGATATGAATAGTCCTTACTGGGCCCACCAGTGGAGTAGTGACTTACCTGAGGGTGTAGAGTTGCAGTGCAGCCCTAGATGTTTTTGTTAATACAGTAAACAGAAGCGTGTTTCACGTGTTACAATAATGGAAGCAAGGGCTGTTGAGTTGCAAATAGCTGTAGTGCACAGTGGGCTGTACAGGACCCAAAGAGTGTGCGATGCAGCTAAACAAAGAATTGATGACAAATCTAGAATTTGGCTGTTATGTGCAGGTCAGGTTTTATTAGATGAGCCAGGGTCAGCGTCAGGGTTAACAACCTCTGTGTGTCTGGTATTTGAAAGCTGGATTCTGGCACCCTTATAATCAGTAACACATTGCTCCCCAAGAAACTTCAGTGGGACTGTTTGCAGACTGAGGTGCTACTTAGTGGTATTTGGCATCTCAGAATCTAGCTCATAGTATGGAAATACAGGGTAGTGGTTGAAGTCTTGATTGTATATGAAGACTTCTCTGACTGTTCAACTGCCTGGCCCTGACTGGGATAGCTCCTGAAATGTGCGAGCGCTTGGAAGGTCTATCTCAGTTGAATAAGATGATTTTATTATTGCCCCGTGTAGCATCAACTTGATGACTATCTTCAAAGCTTTGGAATAGAACTTGCATTCTTGGCTCTAAACTGTGCCTTTTGTATACTTGATATCTGATGATGCTATAAATAAAGCAGGAAACGGCTCAAATGTAACATCTTTCTCTTTTGTGACTGAGCAAGGACAAAACCTTGGAGTGTTGTGCAGCTGGAGGGAAAAAGGTGCAGATGTTCATCTGAATCCTTCCTGTAGTCTGGAGAGAGACAGGCATTTTACTTCCAGCATTCTAAAAAAACACTCCAAAGATCTGCGTATATGCTCCAAGAATTGTGGTTTTTTAAGTGAGGGCATTCTGCCCATTTTTAGAGGGTTAAGACCCTGATTCTAGAAGGTGCTTAAGCATATAACTAACTTGAAAGCACACTGCTACAGTGGGACTAGTTGTGCTTACAGTTGGGCATGTGCTTAAGTACTTAGCAGAACCAAAGCCTAAAAGATTTGTATTCCGTCAACTCAAGTAATCTGTATTGTTCAAGAATATAACTTTTAGAACAGGGGTCTTGTTTTAAAAAAAAAAAAAAAAAAAAAATGGCAGCGTGCAAACATAGATGTTTACATTTTAGATTGCTGGCATAAGACATAACTCTTTTAATGCTTTGGGTCAGAGCCTCTCTCATACTCCAATCCCCTGGTGTTATCCCAGCAACTGTAACAAATTATTCTTTGTTTTTCCACAGGCCTTATTTTGAACTGAAGGCAAAGTACTATGTACAGCTAGAGGTATGTATCTAATTCAGATCTAGTAATAAGAAAAGGAGTACTTGTGGTATCTTAGAGACTAACAAATTTATTTGAGCATAAGCTTTCATGCGCTACAGCTCACTTCATCGGAGGCATTCCGAAAGCTTATGCTCAAATAAATGTGTTAGTCTCTAAGGTGCCACAAGTACTCCTTTTCTTTTTGCGAATACAGACTAACATGGCTGCTACTCTGAGATCTAGTAATGACTGCTTGCAGTAAAAATTTTAAATACAATGCCAAGGGCCGCTATAATCACTCTGCATTTCTGTATGAAGTACATTCCATTCCAAACGCTTCATTTAGCCTATTTTAAAAATAAAAGGCCAAAAAAGACCGTTTTCCACTTGTGAAGTAGGCGGGCACCAAAACCCCATTAGAGCCCTGCTGCTTATTGCTAGAACTGAGCAAATAACTTGACCAATTTTGCTGCTTTCAGCAGAATCTGAAGTGTGTGAATTTCATTTACTCTCTTGTTTACAGTTCAAGTTGTTTCTTAAGTGTTTGAAGTCACACAATACTATTTCTCCTCCGTGATCGGATGAGAATTCTTACAATCGAGTTTCCGGTAGCAATACTGCAGAAAGCAAACTTAAGTAAGCTTTCTATCCGTTCTCAGATACGAGCTTAAAATTTGTGCTAGGATAATGAGCTAAAGAGGGTGCAAACACATACACAGTGAATTGGTTGGGGAAAAGTAGAATATTCACAGAAAAAAGTGGGCAGTATTCACTGTTCTCCAGGAAGTGTTCTGGGAGCTGTGATCTGTGGCTAGAGTAGCAGTTTATTTCTACTGATGGTAGTAAGAAGGACAGAAGTGTGTCGTGCGTGCATGGAGGCAATGGAGGACGGTGGAAGGATTGCTGAATACCTGTGGGGCACGCAGGGGGGGGAAAACAGCTACATTAGCAATATTTCTACCTGGTGCAGCAACCAGCTGTGCAGGCACCAGTCTGTAAATGGACCACTGGATCCCATGTGCTTCTAAGCCAACTGAGTCTGGTAGAGTCTAGTCTCTGTTTTCTAGCTCTGGGACCCTTGAGCAGACCCAGACTCAGACCTCATCTGGGGCCCTTCTTTCGGATGTGGGACACAGCCATCCAGCTCCTCTAAACCCTGAAATCAGCATCTGAGCTCTCCGAGGTGCCCGCTCCCTTGCCTCCTCATCAATTACACATGCTCACCCAGAGCTCCACCTAGGCAGTGAGCCCGAATTTAACCCTTTCTGGGACAGGGTGGCAGGAAAGCAAGGGACATAGGCTCGGTAAAGGAATTTTTGTTAACCACAAAGACTTGACTCTTGAAGTACTGGAGCGCACTTCCTCCCCTAGTCTGAGCTCACCCTTCCTGTAAGTCTGTGGCTCGCCAGCAGTTCAGGCTGAGCAGAATCTCTCCTGTCCCCTCTCTCCTGCACGTTGTCCTTATGTGTAGCGATGGTCATCCCTATCCAATCCCCCCCCCGCTCCCTGACCTCGCTCCCTATCCAACCCCCCAGCCCCCTGTCTCCTGACCATCCCCCCCAAACCTCCACCCCATCCAACTGTCCCCTGACTGCCCCCCAGGACCTCCTCCCCTCCCCCCGTCCCCTTACCAGGCTACTCAGAGTGGCAGGACAGGCTCACTGGAAAGCCTGGGAGGTGGGTTGGCACAAGCTGCTCTGCCTGTGTGGCGGCGTGACTACAGGGAAGGGGGAACAGTAGGGGAGGGGCCGGGGGCTAGCCTCCCCGGCCGGGAGCTCAGGGGTTGGGCAGGATGGTCCCGCGGACTGTAGTTTGCCAACCCCTCCTCCAGGCTGTCTATTCACAGATCATCGCATGCTTTTCTACAGAGCCCTCTAGCCTGCAAGCAGGAGCAGGAACCACCTGAAAATTAAAGTGACAGCTTGTAATTTTTACCCAGGTTTTGAAATGCCACAGGGCAGCTGTCGAAAATGCCGTACAGTAGGTTGCCCTCAGGCAAGTTGTCTTGTGTTCAACATACAATACAAAACGGAGTTCATAAATTGATACTGTCATATCCCATTCTGTCACAAGATTTATTTCATGTTTGCTCTTTGTTGTATTCCTTAACACCAGTCTTCTCTCCTAGCTGTGGAGTGGGGATTGTGCCTGAAGGGGGGAAAAGGGGGCAGTTAAAGCTGCACACTACAATATTAAAGGCTTTGAAGCTTCCTGCAACCTGGGTCTGAACGCATGTGTGCACTTTTAATGACCAGGAAGTGATGGGTTAGTTTTATTTCTCCCTGGAAAACCTCCTGCATCTGTTTGGAGCCAAGTGAGCAGTTCAGCCTTTCCTATTCCCTGATCCTGTAGGGAGAGAGGCAAGGACTGTTAGCATTCATGCTGTCAGCTAGTGAATTGCTGAGGGGCTATGCGATAGCTCTGCTCAGGCACATTCAGATTTAGGCATTTATTCCAACATGTGGCAGTAATGCCTCAAATTGCTCCAGAGCCCAGACTAGATGATCAGGAACTGGAGAACTGTCCCAAGTAGTTTTCTGCTAGTTGTGCGTGTCCATTCACTTCAATAAATGGTCAGAATAAACATAGTCTATTATTAAGCACTTTCATTAACTCTTCATCTTAACATGGATCACCCTGTCCTCAGCTAATAGAGGTTTATGCGCCATTCTTGGCTATGTGACACACACAGAATCCTTTCCAATGCACTGGAGTGTTCATTCAAACTGGACCACAATTGTTTGCTTTTTCCCCACGTATCCCCTCACAACTTCCCTGGCTTGTTGCATAATCGGGGTACTTTTCAACTAAAAACCCCTCTCAACATCTGTAAACCAAAATTATTAGTTACATTTTAACCTATATACTCAAATTATTTAATACCTAGCTCTAATATACCACTTTTCATTGGTAGATCTCAAAGCACTTTACAAAGGATCCCCATTATGCCCATTTTACAGATGAGGAACTGAGGCACAGAGCAGTGACATGAATTGTCCAAGGTCACCCAGCAGGCAGTGGCAGAGCCAGGAATAGAAGTCGCCTGCATCCCAGTCCAGTGCTCTATCAACTAGGCCATGTTGCCTGCTTAGCTGGGGAAATGAAGCCCCCTTGTCTCTCCTTACATAATGAGAATTTGTTTGAAATCCGCAATGGTTTAAAGAAACCTCATCTGCCTTCCTCATTAGCAATTCAAGAAGACTGTGGATGACCTGCAGGCAAAGCTGGCCCTAGCCAAGGGAGAGTACAAAACAGCCTTGAAAAACCTGGAGATGATCTCAGACGAGATCCACGAGAGAAGACGGTCTTCTGCCATGGGACCCCGGGAGTGTGGTGTGGGTGCGGAAGGAAGTGACACCTCGTTGGAAGATCTTTCTGCATGTAAACTGGAGTCAGACTCCATCTCCAGTAAGTATAAAGTTTGTGTGTTCAGAAATTCCCATGAGTAAGTGTCATGTGGCAGTGGAGGGTTGAAATGAAGGACCTTGTTTGTATACTACAGCTGGCTGGGGCAGCAGGTTTGTATAATTTTTGGTGGTGCCCAGAACCTGCCCCTGCCCAAACTCCGCCCCCCACCTGCCCAAGGCTCTGGGAGGGAGTTTGGGTAGGGGAGGAGGTCTGGGGTGCAGGCCCTAGGCTGGGGCAGGGGATTGGGGTGCAGGTTCTGGGAGGGAGTTTGGGGATGGGAGAGGGTGCAAAGGGAGAGGGTGCAGGGGTGAGGGGTGTGTGGTGAGAGCTGTGGGGTGTGGGAGGGGCTCAGGCCGAGAGTACAGTGTAGGGGGTGAGGGCTGGGAATGAGGGGTTTGGGGTGTGGGAAGGGCTCAAGGTGAGAGTAGGAGTGTGGGGGGTGAGGGCTCTGTCTGGGGTTGGGGGGTTTGTGGAGTTGTGGGCAGGGCTTAAGGCTAAGGCAGGGTTGGAGTGCAGGGGGATGAGGGCTCTGGCTGGGACTGGAGATAAGGTGTTTGGGGTATATCACCCCTGCAGCCCCTCCCATCCCCAAACTCCCTCCCAGAACCTGCACCCTGTACCCCAATCCCCTGCCCCAGCCTAGGGCCTGCACCACAGACCTCCCCCTCCCAGGGCTAGGGTTGAGGGTGTGTGTGTGGGGGTGTAAGCTCTGGCTGGGGGTGTGGGCTCTGGGGTGGGGCAGGGCTGGAGATGAGGAGTTTGGGGTGCAGGCAGGCTGCTCCGGGACAGGGGCCAGAGAGGACGACTCCCCTCAGACCTTCCCCTGCCAGCAGTAGCGAGCTCTCGGGGAGGAGCCCCTCTTTCCTGCCCTCCGAGCAACACACTCACCCCTACCACTGTCACTGCACGTGCTCCTAGGGCCCCTCTCAGGTCCAGGAATCTCCCTCGCCTCCCCCCGTGCTGGGTGCCTGGGGGTGCTGCGTGCGCCTCCTCCCCTCCTGCTGCCCCTCACTGTAGCCTCACTGGGGGTGAGGGATGAGGCTGCCTCTTTGTCCAGCATGGGGCAGGAGTGGTGACTGCAGGTGGGGGGCCCCCTGTGCTGGTGGAGGGTCCCGCCGGAAAAGGGAAGGGTTTGAGGTGGAAGGGCAGGCTCAGTCAGTCTGCCTGGGCAGTCAAGATGGGGGGCACTAGGACCCTGTGGCAGCAGTTGCTGCAGGGAGGCAGCATGGAGCTGCTCAGAAGAGGCAGCCGGGGATGCTCTGCTCTGGGGCTGGGGAGGTGGTGGGGGCAGCAAGCGGGGGCTGGGGAACAGCCGGGGGAGGTGCGGGGGTGGTCGTGACAGGTGGGCTGGGGGGGGACACCTGGCTCCAAATATTGATAGGGCTGGGCCCCTGGGCTCTGAATATTGCTGGTGCCAAGGCATCACGTGGAGATATAACTCCCTGCTCCTGATCAGCTGGTGATTAGTCAGATACTTTACAACTTCAGTTAACTCAGTTGCACCTTCTGTTAACCCCACTATTTACCATGCACTTGAGAATTCCCTTCTCAGGGGAAATGGAGAAGAATGGATACTCTATTTTCTCCTAGCATCACAGCTGTTGCAAACCACAGTGATGCATGCAAGAAACAGAATGAATACACTTCAAAGCATATAAATAAAGGGGCAGAACTGACAACGTTTATGCCATAACTCTAGGGCCTGATATACCATTACAAAACGGTGTGTAGAACTGTTTCTGTTGGCATGGTATTTTTTTTTTGTACTGAAATATACCAGTGCAACCCCTATTTGGATGCAGTTATGCCAGTATTCTGGGTTACTGATACCAGTGCATCCATACTGGGGGGCATTGTGCTGCTTTAACATCACTGGTACATCTATATAGTAAACTATTGTGGTATAGTTAAAGCAGTACAACTCTTGTCTTTAGGCCTTGTCTACACAAGCTGCTTTCATTATATGGGCTCCTTTGATATGTTGCCATGTAAATAGTGCAACCATAAGAACATAAGAAAGGCCAGACTGGGTCAGACCAAAGGTCCATCCAGCCCAATATCCTGTCCGCTGATAGCGGCCAATGCCAGGTGCCCCAGAAGGAGTGAACCTAACAGGTAATGATCAAGTGATCTCTCTCCTGCCATTCATCTCCACCCTCTGACAAACAGAGGCTAGGGACACCATTCCTTACCCATACTGGCTAATAGCCATTAATGGACTTAACCTCCATGAATTTATCCCATTCTCTTTTAAACCCTGTTATAGTCCTAGCCTTCACAACCTCCTCAGGCCAGGAGTTCCACAGGTTGACTGTGTGCTGTGTGAAGAAGAACTTCTTTTGTTTGGTACCTTGAATAAGGGAAGCAAAGAAATAGGAACATATTAGCTCAGTGTGCTGCATGTCAGGTCTGGAGATGCATCTTCTTTGAGAGATGGACAAACGGCAGTAAGATTGCGCTGCAGGCCCAGATACTCGCACTGTTTAGTGGAGATGATTTTGAGCTGCAAAGATTGGAACGTTCCCCAAGTTCTGAGTAGCCTTGGATCTGGGTTTCTGATTCAGGTCCCTCTCTACTAGGAAGAGTGAGCTGCTAAAGTGGAGAGACTAAAATAGCTTGAGACCGAAAAGAGGCTTCCTCTTCTGTCGCCCCCCCGTTATAGTTTTCTGCTCCAAAAATGATCCCTTCTGTAAATCCAATCCCACAGCTCCCTTCTCTCTCTATCTCAGCTTTTGTCTGCAGGAAAGAACTCTATCAAAGTGCTGCTGATCACAGGACTTGTTCATAACTACATAACCAAGTCACATCTCCTCCCTCCAGCCCTAATGCGCTGCCCTTATGAATATGTCAGCCATTAGGGCTTCTTGAAATTTTGAGGCAGGTCCCCCAAAGGTATTATTGGGCTTGTTTCTTTAGACAGTCTGTCCTCCCTGTATATAAGTACAAGCTGGTATATTCCATATCACCCACCACCTTGGCATTATTAGATTTAGTTTTCTTCAATATTGCATTGTCTGTTAGTTGATGCTTACATCTCATTCATGGAGGGCACACTTCTGGTGGCCAGGGATGTAAAGGAGCTAAAAGTGCACGCAGTGTCCAATTTGCTGCCCACACTTCCCAAGATCAGATGCATTAGGAAAACTACTCCACAACTCATTCAGTGTAGAGGGATATATCGGGCCTGGTTCTGATCTCACACCAATCTTATTACCATATAATGGTGAATACATATTGATGATTAAATCCCTCCCCCGATTTAAAGTAAAAAGTCAGATTTTAAAATTTTTGTTTTTATGTGAAATTATGGCAATCTGTGTTAAGGCCTATACTTATAATGTGTTAAAATCATTTAAATTAAATATAAACAATAATATTATGCATTTTGCTGCCGAGTTTTAAAGAAAATCAAACAACTGAACTGGTGGAAGCCACTGGCTAAGCACATGGAACCAGAGTTTGTTGAAGTGCTAAGCCGGCTTTTGACAGTGCAGTAGTCTTTTCTGGGGGTGCAGAGAATGTTTTTTGTTTTTTTTTAATTGATTTCAGTTTATTCAACTAGTTCAGTTCAGTTCAATGACTAGTACAGAAACCAATTGGGAGCTGAAAAAGCAGGAAAGCTTGTTTCCCTCTGCCAGTCTATGAATAAAAAGTAGGTGTAAAAGAATGAGATCTACTAGTTCTAAAATCTTGAAGGACATGGTGAACAGCAACCATCACTTCAGTTCTCTGATTACAGATCATACTGTCTTTGTTTAATGCATCCATTTTAAATGCAAATAATGTTTTAATAAACTTCTTATGTATCCAGTACACAAGTAAAATTAACTAATATAAACAATTAAAATGCTGTTTTATACATTGTATACATTTATACATTTATTTATACATGAATTCCAGTTTCCATCCAGATAGAGATTGACACAAATCACAAGGAAAGAAAATTAATTCTTTACTTTCTAACACACTAAAATGGTGAATGATGCACTTATTCCGTAGCTGATAACTCTGAATAAATGTATATTAAGCTATATAATTGTATATCTAAATGTGCATAGACATTTTGCTCACCAGGGATAGACAAAGTACCAAATTTAGCATAAAGACTATATTTAGTTGCAAATCAACATGTTTTAACTAATGAGAATCAGCTTTTCTTTAGGAAGACCACTATGAAGAACAAATGCAAAACAAGATTTAAATTCTGGTTTTCTGCTTGGTGATTAAAATCAGTGATTTAAATTGCTTTGACTTAAATCAGTCCACCCTGGACCAAACAATTCCACTTCAGTGGAGTTACTCCTGACTCTCACTGGAGAGAGAGAATCCAGAATCAGGGCCTGACTGTGGATTAAAGACCTGCCAGACAAATAAGAACATTACACCCAGAAAATTTAATTTATTGCCCATCATAATGGGTGATACCTTTCTACCCAGGACTGTTTATTTCTTGAATACAGAACAAAATTCTGTCTGCTGGGCTTAGGTGAAACTTGTAAGCAACATAAACTGATCTTTGTTGACAATAGTAGATACTGTTCAGTTTCTTACTTGGTACAGCTTGTCTTTGGTAATTAAATATGAACTGTAATTTTCTTTAGTTGTATTTGTCCTAGACTAGCAGATTAGTGCTATTTACGAAGCAGATCATTTCTGCAAATAGGAACTACTTTGTGTAGCCACTGTTGCTCATCCCCTGCAAAATTATCTGGCACTGCTCCACATGTATTGATAAAATATGGGGAGTGGGAAGAACCAGTTACATATCAGTTTCATGTCTGGAGGAGATGGAACTCTGCTGTGCAATCTTGGACTTAATGTTAAAAAAAAAAAATCAGATGGCTGCTGTAATTATCCATCTATCATCTGCTGAAGCATTCTTAAGTCAATTCTGTAACATCTAATACATGGAGGCTGGAGATCCTTGAAACAACAAAGTTGATCGGTCTTTCTTGGTTTGTACCCTTTGGTTATAAATAATGAGCAAGAGCCAGAGGTTTATAAGAAAATAGAAAAGAGAGCTTGAATTTTTTCTTTGAGTGTTTTCCTTAACACTGTTACTGTGCTTTGTGTTCTTTTAACTGGGTTCTGAGTGAACTTTGCTTTCAATAGCAAGAACTGTAAGGAAGTGTAACTGAGGATAACTTCCAGTCATTATAAATTCTGTGTTGAGTGTGGCTTGTTCAGCCCTGCATGGTTTTGTCAGAGGCATCAGTCCTGCCAAGGCTTATGCACATGAATAACCCCTTTAATCGCAATGGGACTACTTGCGTCTGGGACAGCTTGGAAAAGAGACGACTAAGGGGGATATGATTGAGGACTATAAAATCATGACCGGTGTAGAGAAAGTAGATAAGGAAGTGTTATTTACTCCTCCGTATAACACACAAACTAGGGGTCACCAAATGAAATTAATAGGCAGCAGGTTTAAAACAAACAAAAGGAAGGTTTGTTTTTTTTTCTTCACAAAATGCACAGTCAACCTGTGGAACTCCTTGCCAGAGGATGTTGTGAAGGCAAAGACTATAGGGTTCAAAAAACAACTAAATAAATTCATGGAGGATAGGTCCATCAATGGCCACTAGCTAGGAAGGACAGGGTTTCCCAATCACTTGATGATTACGTGTTCTGTTCATTCCCTCTGGGGCACTGGCATTGGCCACTGTCAAAAGACAGGATACTGGGCTAGATGGACCTTTGGTCTGACCCAGTATGGCTATTCTTATGTGTGCATAAGCCTTTGGCAACATGGGACCCAATCCTGCAGTGACCAAAGACTGGGAACTTTAACAAGACCTACTGCACTTGTAATACACAAAATGGAACATTACTGATTTATTCTCCCCCCACCCCCACACTCAATGAGGAGTCTGTGGCTTACTCCATCCTGTGCTCTTGACATGGTTAATGCCAATTGTAATTTTGCACAGAAAATGAGCGAGGAGACACATGTTGTGTTGCTTAGTGATCCCTGTGCCGAGGGAGACTTTAGTGCAGTGGCTCCCCATGTTTTTACCATTGTGGGCAACCAATACTACCTGTATTGCCCTGAGGACGTCACATGGGCCGCAGCTGTGTGCTGAGAACTGCTGTTCTAGTGAGTCCTGTTGGATTTTAGCTGCATAAGCAGTAAGATAATATGCAGTAGCTGAGCTCCCACCTTCTGCCACATCTGGCTTTAAAATATTACTACAGATAAATATTGACAGGCCCTAGTCAGGTATCCCATTGTGATGGGTACAGTACACTTATTACAGAGAGAGTCGCTGTCCTGAACTGTTTTGTCTGGCTTACAACAGACTATAATAGGTGGACAAGACATACAAGTGGGAGGCATAGTACAAATAGGCTTGTTGTTTATCTCACCACATTGAGTAGTAGTAGTAATAGTTGTTGCTATAGTATTAGATGGTACATCATCTTAGCTTGTTTCTCCCAAAAGCTTCTCAAGAAATGGGAATCTTTATCCCCTCACCCAAGGCCTGCTAATGAGATGCAATGTTAATATACTACAGAGAAATAGTTAACTCTCCATGTAAGTGCAGCCCTTAAGATAGCAATGTACATCCTGCTGATGGACAAGCTGCTTTGTAGAAATGGAAAGGCTAACTGGAATTCCCCCCCCAAACATTACAGTGGCTTCTGAAGTGTTTGAGGATGACAACTGCAGCAGCTTTGTGTCTGAAGAAGATTCTGAGACCCAGTCAGTGTCCAGTTTCAGTTCTGGTCCTACAAGTCCCTATGAGATGCCCACTCAGTTTCCTCCAGCAACGCGACCTGGAAGCCTGGATTTGCCCAGTCCTGTCTCCCTGTCTGAATTTGGGATGGTGTTTCCTGTACTAGGCCCTCGAAGTGAATGCAGTGGGGCATCATCACCTGAATGTGAAGTTGAAAGAGGTAAGTAGAGCTGTAGAGCCCAGGACCAATTTATTATGCAGCTTTATAAAGGAGCAGAACTTGCTCAACTCCTCCAGGGATGCTGTGCTGATTGGGTTCAGACACACGGTCTGCTCTCTGGGCAGGGCCAGAGCTACTTTCATCCCACAGTATTACTGCCCTTTAAAAACATAGTTATTTATTCTCTAAAATGAGAGGTTCCCCAGTTTCACTCCTGCCTGACCCCATGTTCTATACAGCAACGATGTTAGCGGCGTATCAGTAACTAACTGATCCATCAGTTGTTGCCTTTCACTATTTGGATTCTGATATTACATTATTTGAAGGATAAGACCTGAGCTGTTTTTTTTTTGGGAGGAGGGCGGAAGGGAGGAGGAAGTAATGATGTAATCCTGCTGCCCAGTTCTGATCAAATAAGGTGCCAAAGGAGAAACGGAGCTTAGAGGATTAATCACTCTCCTACTGAAGTCTGTCAGTCATTGCATTTGGTGATTCAGGGCACAAGACAAAACTCAGCTTAGAAGGCCAACATCCATTATTCAAGGCCTTTATCTACACTAAAGGGAAAAGTCAATCTAAGCTACGCAATTTGAGTTACGTGAACAGCGTAACTCAAATCGACGTATCTTAGATTTACTTACCGCAGGGTCCACGGCACTCTGGTCAATTTCCCTATACTCTTCTTGGTCAGGAGTCAAAGGGAGAGCGATCAGCGGTCGATTTAGCAGGTCTTCACTAGACCCACTAAATCGATTGCCAATGCATCGATTGCTGCGTCAATCCTCCAGTAAGTGTAGACGAGCCCTAAGTATATTACACTTTGTCTAGGTCAATGGCTCTCAAACTTTTTTTTTTTTTTTTACTGGTGATCCCTTTCACATAGCAAGTCTCTGAGTGCGACCCCTCCCCCCCGTATAAATTAAAAACACTTTTTGATATATTTAACACCATTATAAATGCTGGAGGCAAAGCGAGATTTGGGGTGGAGATTGACGGCTTGCGCCCCCCCCCTCCCCCATGTAATAATCTTGCAACCCCTTGAGGGATCCTGAGCCCCAGTTTGAGAACCCCTGTCCTAGGTTCTTAGATACTTGGGCGAAGGAAGTTGTACGAGTGCCCACTTGACCCATCTAGCATTCTAAGACTTAAGGTTTAATAACATTTTAATTGTGTCTTTGCAGGGGATAGGGCAGAAGGGGCTGAGAACAAGATGAGCAACAAAGTGAACAAGAATAGGAGCAGCAGTGGCAACTCCACTGAGGGTCTGGCTTTGGATAACCGAATGAAGCAGCTTTCGCTCCAGTGCATGAAAGTCAAAGAGGGGATCGTTGCAGACAGAAAAGCTGTACAAATTGGCTGAGTCCTCCAGCTGCTCTGGTTAATGGAGTATAAATATACAAGAACTTCAAAATGTCTGAAGAACATTGTGCCAATAACTATTTAATATATGCCAAATCTTAAGCGTTTACTCTACAAATTTAAAACTGCACTAAAGAAGTTTAATTGATGTTGAGGGCTGAAGTTTTTTTCAGTAAAATCTTTTTAGGACAGACAAGTTGTCAAATGTATAAGTTGTGCTTGCTGTATTTCACAGCCTTTGTAAACTGTTTTCTAGCAGCCTGGCTGAAGCAATAACTAGCATTGTTCCTGTATAAACACATGCCAGTAGGGGTGTGAAATCCAAGCCAAAACACTTGTGGTGAGCAGTTTGGCTTCAGTTTTGTAGAATGAGATGCACTTTAGATACAGTGGATCTCTGAAGTGTAATTGGCATATCCTTTAAACAACTGTATTTGTCTGTATTATTCTGAAACTGTAGAAGTATTTTGTATACAAGGAAGCTGTTGCATGTGTGGGTCTAGAAGTCTTTTGTCTGCCTCCAGTGCTCATGAAGAAGCTAGTCATGACCTAAAGTATTGGCCTGAGAGGGTGGCATTATTACTCAATAGTTGCGTGCTCCTTCTAACCCCCTACTTTTCGGGTGGGGAGGGGGTGACTGAGGGTGAATTCAGTGCCAAAATGACAGATTTAACTTGTTTCTAAGAATTTGAGTATCATTTTTCAGCACCTGAAGTGTTACTGTAAAATGAGATGAATTGATGTGTGCCAGAGAGAAGTCGTAATAGATCTTGACCTACCGAATATTAGAATACTTGTCCTTAAGATACGCATGAAGAAAAGGAGTTGCTAATGTGGATTGATGATTTGTTAATTTCTCTGTAGGTTGTAATGTGGGGTTTTAGAGTTGTTTTAAGGGACTTGCAATTTTAGTATCCCCTAGAGAAACTGTTCACTAAAAATAGAAAGGAAATGGGGGCATGTTTTGGCAGCAGCTGTTAGGCAGTAGTGGTGTCTAGTAGTTATGCTAATAAGTGGTAGCAAAAATCCTAGGACTTCAGTTTTGGTGGCTGAACATTTCTGAAAGCACCATACTATATCTAAAGTATTCAGTTTTTTGTTGTTAATTGGATGGGAATTTAGCATCACCCAAAATATTTTCTATTCCTTGTTTTGTAGTCCTGGTGTATTTTGTCCCAGCCCCTTGGCTTGTGTATCTATTCTCAAAGTAAATGTAAAATTCTTCACACTACAGTAAACATTTTGGTTTTCCACATTTTATTTTGTGTTGTACAGTATCAGTGTATTTGAAGTACTAAATATTTCAATAGCTGTTCTAAACATAGTTCCATAGGAAAACCAGAATCTGATATTTAAACCTCTTTACAACTAAAATGTGCATGTGGTCCACATTCACTCAATGAAATCATCCTCCTCTCTTGTGATTCCAATGCCAAATGCACTGGCAATTAGTGAAATGAAAAGAGAGGCTTAATGCAGTTCCAGAATCAGTGTATTGGAGAATACCCAAATCTGGGACAGCATATTTTCAAACAAGACCTAACACTAGGAATACCCTGCAGTATGGGGACAGGTATTGTCTCATGACAGCCTTGTAACTAGATTTATATGCATGACTCATTTGGTATTATGAATTTCCTATGACCAAAGATCAGCCAACTTTGTAATCAGTGTTGCCTTTTTTTGAAAGATCACTTAAGACAATGTACAAGACCTTCCCCTGCTGCAAACTGTACTTCATTTCACTATAGAAAGCTGTAACACAGCAAGGCAAAGTCATGGAGAAGGGGGAGGGAGCCTGTTTTCAGAATTAATGGAGATTCAGCATGTTACAGCCACTGATCATTTGCACAGAGATGGGCTCAATGATCGGGAGCTTACAGAACAAAGGGTTACCCCCTAGATCGCTAGCCTCTGCGAGTGAGACAAATACTTAGGAAGACGTGTTTATATCTCCAGTTCATGAAATAAAATACTTTGGGAAACATGGATAGAGTGTAGCTTAAATAAAATACAGAAGTGTGTCTCAATAAAACTGCGTAATTTTCATGTTTTCACCTGATCTTTGTAGCTAAACCAATTGTCTATTCTGCCTCTATTAGGTAAACAACCAAGCAATTAAGTGCTGAGTACCTGCTTTAGCAGACATGCCAACTCTCAAATGCACTTCCTTGTTTCCTTCTTCCCTTGGCATCAAATCCTTCCTACTATTAAAAGGTAAGTTACTACTTAAAGATCCAAAACACCTGCACTCTTGGAAAGTTTCTCATTTGTGCTGCACAGGACACCAAAACAGAGTTTTCCTTATTACCCAGGTTTCAGAGTAGCAGCCGTGTTAGTCTGTATTCTCAAAAAGAAAAGGAGTACTTGTGGCACCTTAGAGACTAACAAATTTATTAGAGCATAAGCTTTCGTGAGCTACAGCTCACTTCATCGCATCCGATGAAGTGAGCTGTAGCTCACGAAAGCTTATGCTCTAATAAATTTGTTAGTCTCTAAGGTGCCACAAGTACTCCTTTTCCTTATTACCCAGTGTACCTTCATGAAACTTCTAGGCAGATTCCAGTAGGGTGAGACATTACTAGCAGAAAGTATGTTCGGGGGTGATGCGGCCCAAGAAATTAGCAGCTGATACCCTGCAAACCTACAGCAGAAGGGCAAACTAAGTTTTAAAGAGTAAATATGTGGAAGGGCCTCTTTCTCTGGACACCTCGGCATTCAGCGGCTAACTCTACAATTGAGGTGTGTGTGCATAGCTTGCTTTGCTGTGTTCAGGCAGGCTTTGGGGAGTACAGACATTAGTAGAAGTGAAAATGCAGTTTCATAAATAATTGCTCTATTTTATTTTTAAAGTTTTTTTATAAATGCCAGTTCTGTATATCAAATACATAATGACAAATGGATATGAACAGATTACCATGAATACCAAAGGCGCAAGTTCTGTCGAGTTATGTTTCGTTAGACTGCTCAAAACGTCCTTTAATTTAATATTACACTAGCTGGCAGTGTGGTGTTGAAAGTATAAAAATAAGCCTTTGACATTTAAAGCATGTGTGGTAACAAGTTAGCAGCCTTTAAGTGAGATGCAATGTAAACAGCTTTACCACAGAATGGTGAATTGAGGGCTTCTCACTTTTTAAGCTTCTTCATACTTTTGGTAATATGCACTGAAAATTGGTACTCAGTGTATTTTTTTATCTTAAAATTTTTCAGAGGCTGTTCTGTGTTTCTGAAACTCTTCTGTATGTGGCATGTTCACCTTCAGGTACAGAAGCCTTAGGTATTTCTGCTGTACAAAATATGCATATCTTGTCAGACTGCATAAAAAAAATGTTAATTTCAAACATTTTGCTATGTGTAGGAGAAGTCTAACTTCTAATGGAGCCTCTCAGCTTTACTGTGTTTTAGAACCACAT
Source organism: Dermochelys coriacea (assembly GCF_009764565.3). Lineage (NCBI taxonomy): Eukaryota > Metazoa > Chordata > Testudines > Dermochelyidae > Dermochelys > Dermochelys coriacea. The sequence continues at coordinate 193,099,172 of NC_050069.1, read as the reverse complement.
GGATGCTGCTAGTACTGTCCCTGAAAGGTAGCTACATGCATTGTTAGTCTTTCTGAACTCAGATGGATTAAGCAAGGATGATTAACCTAATAGCTTTTTAAAAACAGAAGGCCCAATTCTGGACCCCACGGAGGTAAAGCATGATGTCCTCAGCAGCTCTGAGGTAGGATTCATTAGCAAACTATGTAGAGTCTACAGTGCCTAAATTGAAGGGGAAAGTACAGAACATGCTAAATATCTTTTTGAAGGCTACTGAAAACGGCTCTTTGTAAGTATCCTTCCTCCCACTGTGTGCAACCCAGTAAACAGAATTATTCCTCCTCTTAGAGGATCAAAGTATCATTCCTTTTCTTTAAAAAGACATTTTTAGGGCAATTGGTTTGCATCTGGTGACTTATGCTCCTTGTACACACAATTCCTTAGCTGTAGCACCTTTTATGTACTAGAGCAGTGCTACTCAAAGTGGTGGTCCATGGACCGGTGCTGGTCTGCGCACACATTGGAAAAAAAAAAAAAAATCGCCGGTTCCCCACATAAGAGAGCTTGAGAAGCACTGTACTAGAGTAGTTCCAATCACCAGCTAGCTAAGTGCAGTACATACTAATGTGAATCTTTATAGTTCTATGCTTTAAAACAAATTTGAGTTGATACAGTTGCATGCAGTAGGGAAGTAGGAGTCTCGTATTTGACTATTTGTTGGAAATATAGCTAATTACAATGTGCAAATTCCAGCCCAGACTGTCTGATCCATCATTGTGTAGTAAGAAACTGCCTGCAAGCAACTTTACAGACATCTGTATATCCCTTTAAGTCAGTCTCCCATCTCTTCTGTAAGTGCTAGAATGGAGCATGCCAGAAGGATTACCTCAACATCTACAAATATTTTTAATACTAATGATCAGAATCTCTGAATGGCAGTAGGGGAGATTTAGCTGAGCAGTTTTGTTTTCCTGGCTGTGCAATAAAGTCATTTCCCAGTAACCTGTTTATATCTGATAAATCTCTCTAGAACTAGATTAAAAGATGCAATAGTCTGATTGCTTTTATTAGTAGTTGGGTAATCTGCTTTTCCTCTTTTGAAGAGGCTCCTTAAATGAAGTGTAAAAAGCAAGTCCTTCTGGCATAAAGCTAAGGCTAGCATACACAAAGCCAGCATATGCATCTATGCTACTGTCTGAGGTTCTGTGACTGAAAATTTCCTTGTGCTAAGGGGCTCCATGCCTAGAGAAGTAGGGTGATGTAAAATGGTTCTAAATGGTCAGAGCCCCAAGACTGCAATATTTTGAAAGGATTTTTAGAATATAACTGACTTTCATACTCTGCATACCTAGCCTTAAATATTAATGGATAGTCAAATTGTAATGCTTTGTTTTTGTAGCACTAGCACACTGCAGGCAGTTACAGCCAATCTACCCTTTGGTATTCTCTGAGTAGCATATCTTGCCCTGGCATCAGGGACAGTTATCAGCTTGTAATCTATGTAGAGATTGAAGATTTTGTTCCTTTATTTAATCTATACTAAATTCTATGAACTAGTACATGGAAGCTGAAACTCAAGCTTGTTCATGTCAAATTACTGATATAAAAGCCATTGAATTAGCTTGATGGTGATCAGAGGGAAAAGATTGACTGCCTGTACTGTATCAACTAAAAGAGGACGATGTAACAGGTGATTTGGGCAAATCAACTTACTATTTTGTTGACAGGGAATTAAGAAAAAAATTCACAACCTGCCAGCATGCCTTGTACAAAGTTTTGAAGGGGAAGGACTGGTAATTTAAAAAAATATTGGCCAATGTTTGTTTTTTAAAGTGCAAACAGCAGCAACACCCACAATTCAATCCCCTTAACTGTTCCTGGCCTGTAAAGCAGGGGTGGGCAAACTTTTTGGCTTGAGGGCCACATCTGGGTATGGAAATTGTATGGTGGGCTATGAATGCTCATGAAATTGGGGGTTGGTGTGTAGGCTCTGCAGTGGGGCCAGAAATGAGTTCAGGGTGTGGGCTCTGGGGTGGGGCTGGGACTAAGGGGTTCAGAGGGGAGTCGGGTGCAGGCTCTGGGCAGCACTTACCTCAAGCAGCGGCATGTCTCTCTCCAGCTCCGATGTAGAGGCACGGCAAGGTGGCTCTTTGCACCACCCGTGGTTCCTGGCCACTGGAAGCTGTAGGGGCAGCACTTGGGGCAGGGGCATTGCTTCAAGGAGCTGCACAAGCCCCAGACCCTGCTCCCTAGCAGGAGCATGAGGGCTGGATTAAAATGGCTGAAGGGCTGGATGTGGCCCCCAGGGCCATAGTTTGCCTACCCTTGCTGTAAATGGAGTAAGTGACCTAAACTGTAGCTGCAGTCCTTTGCATATACGAAGTTGTATGTGCACAATGAGGGCTGAAACCTTACCTACAACATATTTTAAACTGGACATTCAGCTTTGCATCTAAAGAGCCATCCTTCAAGCTAGCAGAGTCCACCTTGCAGAGCCCATAAAGATCAACTTCCTGCAGTTGAACATAATTTAGGCTACTTCCTCACACTCTCTTCTTTCCCCCCCAACCTCCCACTATCTGCAACTGGACAGCTCTTAAATCAATGGTTTTGTCCTATAGTACAACTTTTTATCTTACAACTTCCTTGCCAAGAAGATAAGCAGTGACTTAGTTACTGGCATAGATGCAGTGTGATGTAATTCCTAACCCAGATGGTCTTTCAGAAAACTGCAATTAAAAGGCACATCTTAATGTTTTTTTCCAAAACTACTTTCTCCTCAAAGCTGCTGTCTAACGAGAGGAGATTAAACAAAAAAAAGTGTCCCTGGGCTATTAAGGTACTAAATACATTTGCAGCAGCAAACTTTAATGGGGGAGAATCTTACTGCTTAATCTCCCCAAACTCGTGCACTGGTGCTCTCTTGGGGAAAAACCACCCAAAGTTGCTGGTGGGTTTGATTGATTGTTTTGAGTCTTGCTCCCCTCAATGTCAATGTTTTACCATTGATTCCAGTAGAAGTACGGTCAAAGGCTAGAAGTAGGATTGCCAATTTCAGCTGGATGTATTTCTGGAGGTTTCATCACATGACAACCTTTAATTAAAGATTAATTCCTGGACTATCGGTACCCTAAGCTGCAGATTTAGGGTCTCTTGGCTGGTTACAGTTTAAGAAGTTTCCTTCTCTAACTGAATGCTGCCGTAAGCAGTCTTCTGGCTGTAGTGCCGTAATGCCAGGGCTGCAGATGTGTGGTTTATTATAGAGAAGGGAGTAGCCTCTTATCTCTCCCATCATAACGCCACCCAGCCCTGCTCATGCAGAAATGATAGTTAAATAGCTAGTATTTAAACAACTTTTTGTTAAAGCTGATCAACAGCTCCTCTGGCTAACCTATTGAACTGCTGAAGCAGAATACGGGAGTGTTTTATTGCTTGTACAGTGTGCTCCCTGTTAGGGGCTCTTATCTGAGTACAACTTGACTTTCTCCCGCTAAAACCATCTGAGTAAGGGGCAATATAAACAATTGTGCTTTTTAAACATCCAGAACAGCACCCGCTGCCTTTTACTTCATTATTCCTGTGGGCTCTAAATCAGTGGTTCTCAAACATTTGTACTAGTGCCCCCTTTCACATAGCAAGCCTCTGTGTACGACTTCCCCCTTTTAAAGTAAAAACACTTTAACACCATTATAAATGCTAGAGGCAAAGTAAGGTTTGGGGTAGAGGCTGACAGTGCAAGACCCCCCCATGTAATAGCCTCATGCTCCCTGAGTGGTCCCAACCCCCAGTTTGAGAACCCCTGCTCTAAACACACACAGACCCCTTCCCTTTTCTCTACAATGTTTGCTTAACTTTTACAGTAATGATTGTTAGAACTAAGCTACCGGGGGGAAGGGGAGAAGAAGAGAAAGAGAGGAAAGACTTCAAAACTTGATGAGGTGTAAGGTGCCAAACTGCAGTAAGCTAAGGCCTGCCATTGATTAAGAAGATTTACATTCACACATTTCAAACAAAAATTTACCATCAAATGGAATTTCTGAAGCGCCCTCTCACCCTAATGGCTGCACAGCAAAAAGCATGAGTAAACTCTGAA